>NW_017670388.1:462667-575167 GCF_001879085.1 Nicotiana attenuata
ATCAGACATGGATGGATGAGGAAGATGCAGAGAAAACGGCTTTCATCACGCCGTGGGGAATATATTGTTACAAAATGATGCCATTTGGGTTGAAGAATGCTGGCGCCACCTATATGAGAGCCATGACTACTATCTTTCACGACATGATACACAAGGAGATTGAAGTATATGTGGACGATGTCATCATCAAATCAAAGAAGGACACTGATCATATGGAAGACATGAGAAAGTTCTTCAACAGATTAAGGAGGTACAATCTGAAATTGAATCCCGCCAAGTGTGCATTCGGGGTTTCTGCTGGGAAATTACTGGGTTTCATCGTGAGTCGTCGGGGAATAGAATTGGACCCATCAAAAGTCAAAGCCATTCAAGAATTGCCACCGCCAAAGAACAAGAAGGACGTGATGAGTTTCTTGGGAAGACTCAACTATATCAGCCGGTTTATAGCTCAGTCCACAGTCATTTGTGAACCCATATTTAAGATGTTGAAGAAAGACGCTGCTACTAAGTGGACTGACGATTGTCAAAAAGCCTTTGACAGAATCAAGGAATACCTGTCAACGCCGCCGGTCTTGGTTCCGCCCAAGCCAGGAAAGCCTCTATTGCTTTATCTTGCGGTTTTGGATGGAGCGTTCGGTTGTGTTCTGGGACAGCATGATGAAACGGGGAGGAAGGAGCAAGCTATCTACTATCTCAGTAAGAAGTTCACCTCGTACGAGGCCCGGTATTCTTATTGGTGCGCACCTGTTGTGCTCTAACTTCGGTAGCTTAGAAATTGAGGCATTATTTCTGTGCCTACACTACTTATCTCATATCCAGGATGGACCCGCTGAAGTACATCTTTTAGAAGCCTATGCCCACTGGCAAGCTCACCAAGTGGCAAATCTTGCTGAGTGAATTCGACATAGTTTAGGTGACTCAGAAAGCTGTCAAGGGGCAAGCCATAGCATATCACCTCGCCGAGAATCCTGTTGGCAGAGAATACGAACCCCTCATAACGTATTTTCCTGATGAAGAAGTGTCCTTTGTAGGAGAAGATATAGCAAAATCCTACGATGGTTGGAGGTTGTTTTTCGACGGAGCCACAAATTTCAAAGGAGTTGGCATAAGAGCAGTCCTAGTATTAGAAACCGGCCTGCACTACCCGGTATCCGCCAAGCTCAGGTTCCCTTGCACAAATAATATGACTGAATATGAAGCTTGCATCTTGGGCTCAAGATGGCCATTGACATGAACATTTAGGAGTTCTAGTGATTGGGGATTCAGACTTGCTCATACATCAAGTTGGAGAAGAGTGGGCCACCAAGAACTCTAAGATACTCCCCTACTTGCATCACATACAGGAGTTAAGAAAAGATTCACAAAGACGGAATTTCAGCATGTCCCCAGGGTCTAGAACGAGTTCGCTGATGCATTGGCTACTTTGTCATCCATGATCCAACATCCAAACACGAATTTCATTGATCCCATCCCAGTAAAGATTTTTGATCAGCCAGCTTATTGTGCTCACGTTGAGGAAGAAGCAGACGAAAAACCATGGTTCCACGACATCAAAAAGTACTTAACAACAGGAGAATATCCAGAACTTGCCAACGCTACTCAGAAGCGCACACTTCGGAGATTATCCAACAACTTCTTTCACAGTGGAGGAATCCTGTACAGGAGGACTCCCAACTTGGGTTTACTAAGGTGTGTCGAAGCAAAAGAAGCATCCAGACTATTGGACGAAGTGCACGCAGGGACCTGCGGGCCGCACATGAATGGTTTTGTCTTAGCAAAGAAGATACTCCGAGCAGGCTATTTCTGGATGACTATGGAAACAGACTGTATCCAGTATGTTTGCAAGTGCCATCGCTGTCAGATACATGCAGATATGATAAAGGTGCCTCCAAACGAGCTTACTGCAACAAGCTCACCATGGCCATTCGCCGCCTGGGGAATGGACGTCATTGGACCTATCGAGCCTGCCGCATCAAACGGGCACAGGTTTTTCCTGGTGGTAATTGATTATTTTACTAAATGGGTTAAAGCAGCGTCATACAAGGCAGTGACTAAGAAAGTTGTGGCGGATTTCGTCCGTGACCGTATTGTTTGCCGATTCGGAATTCCGGAATCAATCATCACCGATAATGGTTCCAATCTCAATAGTGACCTGATGAAAGCCATGTGTGAGGCATTCAAGATCAAATACAAGAATTCTATAGCCTACAGGCCTCAGATGAATGGAACTGAGAAGCAGCCAACAAGAATATCAAGAAGATATTAAGAAAGGTGGTCGAAAGCCACAAACAATGGCATGAGAAGTTATCAATTGCCTTACTGGGATACCGCACAACGGTTCGCACATCGACCGGAGCAACTCCTTACATGCTGGTTTATGTTACAGAGGCGGTCATCCCCGCCGAGGTAGAAATTCCCTCCTTGAGGATCATATAAGAAGCAGAGTTGGACGATGCAGAATGGGTAAAAGGTCGCTACGAGCAGTTAGCCCTTATAGATGGGAAAATGATTATTGCAGTTTGCCACGGTCAGTTGTATCAGAACAGAATGTCCAGAGCCTTCAACAAAGAGTCAAGCCAAGGAAGTTTACACCGGGGCAGCTGGTGTTGAAGAAACTATTCCCACATCAAGATGAAGCCAAGAGGAGATTCTCTCCCAACTGGCAAGGTCCGTACATGGTTCACCGGGTTCTAACTGGAGGAGCCCTTATTCTTGCAGAAATGGACGGAGAAGTTTGGCCAAAGCCAATCAATTCAGATGCAGTGAAACGATACTATGTGTAACCACTTACGATTCCTTTTATGATGTATTTGAACTATGCCTGACCTGATTCCTGTTTAAGAGGGGATACGTAGGCAGCCCTATGGGTTCGATCATAATTTAATAAAAATTTCCTTTTCCCCCTACCATTGGAACTGGGGCAGAATTTTGAGGAGGACCCTCAAAATTCCGAAGTTAGTTTTCAGCCACTCATCGCCAGGAATGCCACCTCAGTAAACTGGGGTAGAATTTTGAGGAGGACCCTCAAAATTCCAAAGTTGATCCTGCATCATTTAGCGCAGCCGTTAGAAGTGCCAGCCCAGTAAACTGGGGCAAAATTTTGAGGAGGACCCTCAATATTCCGGAGCAAGAGAGGTTGCAATTTCTTGAACCTCGTCCAGTCGTTGGTTCATCTAAAAGAAAACTATTTTTTCTACTTACGTTAAATTTACTAAATCATGCATAATTACTGTTCGAATTGCTGCTGTTTAGCAACGCTACCCCAATGATACGCAACGCCGGAAGCAAGGGGAAGACGAACTAACCTTTCCCCCTTACAAAACTCACGATTTTTTTTGGATGTAGGCACTCGTCAGGTATATTTACGTACGCATATTCCTCAAAGACGCAACTTCTCAGAATTATCACCTCGTCCGTAATTATTATCCACACACAACCTCCCTGACAGTCACGGCATCGTGATCAGCAATCAGCTAAGAAATCTCACTACTATCCGTTCTTTTATTTTCTTGCATTGCATAAGGCTACCTTTCTGCCTTTCGAGACTAAGCGTTGTCTCCATCTGCATTATCTGCATAAGGCTATCTTTCTGCCTTCCAAGACTAAGCGTTGTCTCCCTCTGCATTCTTTGCATTGCATAAGGCTATCTTTCTGCCTTCCGAGACTAAGCGTTGTCTCCATCTGCATTCTTTGCATTGCATAAGGCTATCTTTCTGCCTTCCGAGACTAAGCGTTGTCTCCATCTACATTCTTTGCATTGCATAAGGCTATCTTTACGCCTTCCGAGACTAAGCGTTGTCTCCATCTGCATTCTTTGCATTGCATAAGGCTACCTTTTAGCCTTCCGAGACTAAGCGTTGTCTCCATCCTGCATTATCTGCATAAGGCTACCTTTCTGCCTTCCGAGGTTAAGCTCTACCTCCACTTGCATGGCTGAAATACCGCCACTTTATCTTTCTTGCGTGGCTGAAAATCGCCACCTTATCTCTCTTGCATGGCTGAAATATCGCCGCCTTTACTTACGTCTTGCAATCGGCTGAAATATCGCCAAACTTTATTTAAATTCTACATCGGCTGAAAGATCGCCAGTTCATCTCCATCATCATCTATACTTATGCTTTCTGTCGGCTGAAATATCGCCATTTTACTTTTTACATCGGCTGAAACATCGCCTGTTTTATTTAAATTTCTGTCGGCTGAAATATCGCCATTTACATTTTTTGCATCGGCTAAAATACCGCCAAATCCTGCATTTCATGGGCTGAAATATCGCCAAAACTGTCCGAAGGCGTCATTGTTCGGGGGCATCATCCTCATAGCCCGAGAACACCATGCCATGGCCCGAGGACCCCACTTTATATCCTGCACATCATTATTCAAAGGCATCATGGTTCGGAGGCACCATTATCATAGCCCGAGAACATCATTTCATGGCCTGCGAATCCTTTAATTTTGCGCTTCATGGCCCAGGACATCATGGTCCGAGGACGTCATCCCAACTGTCCAAGGACAGCATTCATGGTCCAACGGGAACTTGCACCACGTTTAAGTTTATGCATAATATACGCCCGTATTGCTCACTCGCAGGTACATCGGCTAGCAACTGCCGTCTCGGTAGGAGCGATCCCGCTCAGGTCCTCACCGCCGATCAAGTTTAAAATACCTCTTCCCCCCCCCCCTTAAAACATCGTGCTTGTCTCTTTCGAATCGCCATCGGCATATCCCGTCAATGGTTCCAGAACAACATACGGCCTGATTCCTGTAAAACTAGGGATATGTAGGCTGCTCAGAAACCAGAGCTCGGTCAAATTCTTTTCAAATCGGTGCTTCCGGTCAAAATTGGCCATCATGTCTTTACCCGACAACTCTTTCATCCTTCTCGGGTAAAGAGGGGCAGCTGTTGATACCCAATTTTTCCTTAAGTATTTTTATACCCAAATATTTCCAAAATAGCATATTGGTGCATACATAAGCACACCTAAGAATTTTGGCATTTTAATGATTTCTAAAACCAATTTGTTGCCTATTTTAGTACAACAAAATCCAATAATTATTCCCAAAATTATTATTTTTGGCGAATAATTCATTTTATTCTCACATTTGCACCAAAATATAATTAAGGTAATCTTTGCATATTTTTACAAATTTGTTTGGTATTTTAAAAGCTAAATTGCATATAATTGCAATTATAGCCTATCTTGTAATTTATAGCGTTTTATGTTTATAAAATTAATCCCAGTATTTTTAAATTAATATTTATATAATATTCGTTTACCCAGTACTTTTAATTTGCTCTTAAAATCTGTATTACTATTTTATGAAAAAATTTTAAAGGGAAAATTGGCTATTTACGATTTAGCCTCAATTGCATTTCAATTATAGCCAATTTGTCAACCCCAATTAACCCAATTTCAAATCAACCCAACCCCTGACCCATTTATCCGATCCGCCCGGCTCCCATTCAATCTAGGCCTTTTATCTAAATGATCAACGACCACCCTTCATTCTTTCCTTTTTTATTTTACCAACCACACCCAACCCTAATCGTTTCTTACCAAACGCCGCCCTTGAAACCCCTCGTCTCTGAAATGCTCTCTAATCTCTCTGCAAACCCTAGCCGCCGCCTCTCAATCCCACCCTAATCCATGGCCTTCCATGGCCATCGGAGATGTGTAATGGCCTCCCATGGCTCCTGGGTGTTTGCTTCTGTGGTTTCACGGCCAAAATCTCGAAGGAAGCTGGTCCAGTTGTTGCCTGACTTCCATTCATGACCTTTCTCCAGTCGTCCCTGACTTTTCTCCGGCCAGCCATGGCCGTTCTAGTCAGATCCTTGGCGCTCCTAGTTAGATCGTTAATTTCCAACGCCTTTCTCACTTTTCTGGGTTCTTCGAAACCCTAATCTTTGGGTTTTTTTTTTAATTTTTCTTTCAGATCTGCTTTAGATCTATACTTGCCATGAATGTTTAAGTTCTTTCGCGAAAGTTCTTCACTTTTCTTGCAAAAACGACCTTTCATTAGGGTTTTTCCTTTGAAGTTTTACAAAAGACCTCTGATCTTTTAACGTGTTTATGTTTTGGCTATGATTTGTTCATGTTTATTCTTCTATCTGTTTCAGCATGTTAAAAACCCTAATTCATTTTTAGTTTATCCGAGTTCTGAAAGCTGCTTGTTTAAATGTGCATTTGTTCTTTGTTGCTGATTCTTTCTTCCCCGTTTAATTTGTTTAATTTTAAGTTCTTACCATCTTGCAAAACCTGGTTACTGTTAAAGCCCTAATTTTCTTTAGAAGTTTTCTCACTTGTTCCTACTCTGAGACCCTTTACTTGCTTCTATGTCTTCTTCAGTGTTGTTTCTATGTGATTATTTGACATGGTTGACTACTGTGCTACGAATATTTTCTTATTACTGAACCCTAGCTTACCCTAATACTACTATATGTTTGTGCTGCTTCTTTTCATCAATATGTCTAACACTGCATGCTTGTTCATTCCTTGCTATTTATATAGTGAAGTGCAGAATCATGTTCCTTTCTTGTTTGATCTTAATTCCTTTGATCTTGTGACTGATTGCAAAAAAGATTTTTCTTACGAGCCCTAATTTTTACTCATCTGTTCAAAATTAATTGATTCACTTCCTTTATTGTGATGTTTTACCTTGCTGAATCCTTTCCCAAAATAAACCTATTTTGTACTTAGACTGGATTATTTACTTCATGCTTTTACTATCCCTTTTCATGGAAATAATCAATCTGCCCCCCAACTGATTTTCTTTCCTTCATTAGGCCTGCTGACCCGTTAAGCAGTGCTTCCCTAATTAAAGGGGAATCACTTGGGTTAATTGATTCTAAATGGTGATTGTTTCCATGTTTGTGTTTTAATTTTACTTATTACCTTATTTCTCTACACTTTTTCAAAGCTATAAATACCTACACTCTTCTCTTTCAAACACACGAACACAGACGAACAATCTGAGTTGAAAAATCGCTCTTACACTTAAAAACTCTCTCTCTCTCTCTTTCTGCTACTTGTGCTGTTGCTTTGTCTAGCCGGCTGGAAGCCAAGGCTAGACTGTGGATTCTTGTTTGCTCTATTTTTCTGCACTTTGCTTCTCTACTGGTATGTCCTAGTTAATTTACAAGCTTCAACAACAACATGTTTTTCATTGTTGTCCACTTTTACTCATGTTTTCTGCAATTAAGATGTGTTATTAGCGTGATGTAATATGTTCCCTTTCCCTTGCAATTTAAAGTTTATCTATGTGTGCATTCTGTCAGTCGTGTGTTGTTTATTTGCTACCTTATGAATCCCAAACCCCCATACCCCTTTATATGCTTTAAGTTATGGTTCAGAAACATGGGGTCTGAAATCATTGTCCATGGATATGAACTGGACCCCTTTGGGCCCTAAGCTTTGTCAATTTTTCCCATCCCCACTCCCTTATTGTGTGTGCTGAGTAACAGCCTTGGCCTGCCAGTATTTCTAATTATTGTTCAGGCCATAGCTTGACCTCCAATAGGTCTTTACTCTCTAAATGCTTGATCAACAAGTTTGGTCAGGGGTGTGCCAGTCTATTTTGTGGCTGGGCATGACCACCAGCCTGCCTGGGTAGCCCCCTACCCTTTCTATTGCACTTACACTCATTCTTAGAACTTAAGTTCTTCCCCTCTTGTGTGAGCCTTGCCTTGGGACCCTTGAGCTCCCTCTGAACTTGGACACATAAGGGCTGGCCCTTCCACACTGCACAACTCAATTTCTGATTAACATCTTGGGTGTATGCACTGCCTGGGCTTTCTGAAATCCCTTGGATCTCTGAAACACCCTAGATGAGAGAAGGCTTGGAAATCTGAATCTCGAAAGTGGCTCAATCTCATATTATTAGGCCTCAAGTCTGGATTAGGCTGCTCGTATGTAGCTGAGGATTTCTGATGTATTTTTTAATTCCATTTCATTTCTTTTGGGTTGTAATAACTTGTACAAGCTCGGGGAACTTTAGTAAAAAGGGGGGTTGGGATTTATTTTTATGCATCAAGGGTAGAGATCATGCCTATAGGAGTTTGTTATGATTTCTGCAATTTCACATCTAGATATCATGCCTATAGGGCTAACTTTTAATTTCTGCACACACGCCTAGATGTCATGCCTATAGGGTTAACTCTTAATTTCTGCAATTTCACACCTAGATATCATGCCTATAGGGTTAACTTTTAATTTCTGCAAATACGCCTAGATATCATGCCTATAAGTTAACTTTTAACTTCTGCAAACTCATACCTAGATATCGTGCCTACAGGATTAACTTCCAATTATTCTATAAAATACGGTCTATAGACTACAGCATTCTGCATTTATAAACATCACTAGGCAAACAGTTTGTAGGTTTAATAACAAGAGCTGCATATAGATACCATGTTCCTAGGACCTTTGTTAACGTCCAAAAGGTGTCCAAACCAGCATACATATAGAAAGTATGCCTATAGGAATTCTCGAATCTGAATAGAGGTAATATTAACTGCTGAACTCGTAATGTCCTGTTAAGATTGGTAACCCCTTTCCAGTATGTATCTTTTTCTAAAATCAGTATACATCACGCCTAGTTCTAACAAACACTTAGAGGATTAACAATCGGATCGGTTTTAGTCAACTGCATTCGAATAAGCCTAATGCAGACTTTTTTGCCTAAAAATATGTGTTGAACCAGTCCGCTCGTCGCTTTATTTAATTAAGACCAAAAACAGTACGTGTAAAACATGCTAAACTCTATGACTTTTTGCAGGTTTATGGAGGCATATTTGAGCTCTGTTTGCTTTCCTGATTCCCTCTATTTGCACTTATGTGTTTTGGTTGACGCCTTAGCATTTTGTCCTTTGAAAACTTCTAAAAGCCCCAAACCCCTTTCCCTTTAGGATTAGTAGTCCATTTGCCTCCGGGACTGATAAGATCAGGGCGGTTAATAGCATGCAATAAGTAACGATACCATGCCGCGCTTTAATACCTTAACGGGGTGGGAAGGGTAGACATGGAGATGATGATCATACGATAACACTATGCGTACAATTGGATACCGGTGTTGTGTAAATGATCCATGTGATATATAAACCTAGGACCCCCCTCCCTCTTTATTAGTTTGTCATTTTTAGAATTTTAAAAGCTGTCCAATTTTCAACTTCCGCTTCTTTTACTTCTTTTAAGTTGCTTGCATCAATTATTTGACCCCTTCTTTTCTCTCACACCTTTCTGTGATTATAAAACTACTTCCTTCCAGATTTCAGCACTTTTAAATCCTTTTGTGCTTTTTTATTTGCAATTGTTATGTGAGTGGTTTCATAGTATCTGCAATGCTTGCTTGTCTACTTGTTGTTTGCATTTAAAGTCACAATTGTAGCATGGTCGGGAACCACACTAGTGGATCTTGGGGGGTGCCAAATACCTTCCCCTCAAGATAATTTCTAGCCCTTACCCAAACTCTGGTTTTCATCTCAAATTCTTTTCTTAAAGTGTCCTAATGCACTATAATCATTAGGTGGCAACTCTCCAAATCCAAAACCCAATTCCCAAACAGTAATAGAGTTGTCTTTGCTGAATGTCGTAAACCCAATTTTGCGAGGAAAAAGGGGGCATCGACAGCGTGCACATCCTCGAAGATGAGAAGGGAAGGATTTCGCAGCAGTTTATATACAGTTCAAATAATATCAAAGCGGTAAAAAGCGGCATTTAGCATATTAGGCCCAAGCATGTAATAAAATCAGATAATAAACAAAAGCCAAGTATAACAGTTATTCTAAGCTTGAATTCTTGAACCCTGAACCAATAGTTCTGGGTTATGATCCCCAACAGAGTCGCCAAAGCTGTCACACCTCCTTTTTACCATCCGAAAGGGGGATATAAGGGAGTTTTTTCAATTAAAGTGACATAAATCAAAATGGGATTATTTTTATTTATTTAGAGTCGCCACATGAGATAATTTATTATGGTGTCTCAAGTCACCGGTTTATTTTAAATCCCAAATCGAGGAAATTTTGACTTTATTTAAAAGTCTGCGAACCAGAAATTCTAAGTAAGGAATTCTGTTAACCTGGGAGAAGGTGTTAGGAATTCTCGGGTTCCGTGGTTCTAGCACGGTCGCTTAAACTATTAATAATTGGCCTATTATCTGATTACTACACGTTTTAAACCTATTGTGCATTTTAGCTTTATAACCGCTTTTATTTATGAAATTATTCTGGAACAAGTTACGATTGTCGTACATTTATTTGTTTGATACACGTTGCGAATCGTGTCATGGGAACCGTACCCACAATCTACAACATGTTTAATTTGTTAACATTATTAGAAGTTGTGGTCAGGTCCCATAAATGTACCCCCGGATTTGGAAATTAGGTATCACAACTACGTCACGGGAACCGTACCCGTAGCTATGATGATTTATTACAAACTCGCCTAAAGCAAACTACGTATGTTCATAGTATTTTCTACACTAGTTACAACATTAATGTAAGGGCCATGGGTTATGGATTTCATTTGTGGATGGCACACCTCAATTTATTTCAAAGGGTTGTATTTTTACTAAAAAGCAAACTAAGAAGGTTCATATTTAAAACTATATTTGATGTTTCAATATGAAAATTATTAATTATATACATCTTTGGGATATATGTGTTGGAACTTAATCATTTTTTTTGGATAACGGAATTGGGCCAGCAATAGCCTGTTGGTTATTTGGTTAGGGATCAATCAGCGTTTGAAGCTGCACTGGGCTTGGACTTTGGCCTAGGGATGAAGAACTCAATGTTCATGGCCAAATCCGATTTTTTTAAAAACCAAGTCTGGCCCATATTAGGCTTATATTAGGCAGTCACAGTTGCGAATATCTACTGGCTGGGCATATCTAACTTTACGTTTTAAGCCAAACTCACATAATACATGGTTGCAAAAGTTGTAACTCAATTCACTTTTAAGTAGAAGAATCAGAACCCAAAAGAAATCAAAATACAATTCAAGTTTGAAGATTAATTACACTACTATGATTTGCAAGACATAAAAGACTTGCATTTGAACTATAGTTCACAACATAAACTTTATAACTGAGTCAAACTATTGGGTTTAATGCCCAGGCCCAATGGCCTTGGTCCAGACTCGTTTGAGGTTTGTTTTTCACATCTGGGCTCATTCGCAAGTATGGCCCATCTTGAATCTGAAATAGGCCTTTTAGCCTTGAAGGTTTGGCCCACAACCTTGGCCATTACACCACTTATGCTTACGAAATACAATAACAGAATAATTATACTTCTAACAGCAGTTGTTTTAATCACAGTACATGAAATCAAAAAAAAATAAGTAGTGCATCAGGCGAGCCCAGAGCTCTCCAAAATCAGAAAATTATATCATGGCTTATTAATACATAAACTACTAAATTAAACTAATCGTTTACATTCAAAACTTATGAGAAAACTACAACAACTGACCCTATTACCATTTCTATCAAGAAACTAACAACCAAGTAAACGTCCACTCCCTTTGGATATAACTGATCAGTATCTCTCTTTGTACTCTTTCCTTTCTGTCTTTTCAATTCTTTTCTTTCTTTAGTTTCTTTCTTAAGTAGCTTATTAGCTTGAAAGCTTTCCTTGCCTTTAAGGCTTGGTTCACCAATATAAGGCTCTCATCTTCAGTACACTATCAGCAAACACATCCAATTTTGGGCTTTGACACATGCTGATTTGGCCAATTAGTGGCCAAATCCACAAGTTATAGCCTACATGACTTCAAACAAAACGTTACACTAAAATCATTTGTGAGCAGAAGAGGTATGAACAGCAGCTTTAGTGACCAAAGTTTAAAAAATCAGTATGAAATTTTATCTAAGTAAATTCAGACTTTGGCCATTTTAAAAGAGGACTACAAATATCAGCTGACCAAACAAGTGCTCATGCTAGTACCTTTTACATTTAAGCTCACACAATCAAATTAGCAAAGTTCAGAACAGATTAATCAACCAACACAAGAGGAAACATTCATTTACTACAAATAACTTTGCAATTTTGATATTTTATAATTTATCAAACAATGCAGTTACATAGGAGATCTGGAATCAGTACCTTAAAGAGAGAAAAACCGCAAGGAATAAAGGAGATTGATAGCTGAAGATCTAAAGATGGAACAACAATCAAGAGCAAACAACAGCAGTAGCAAACACAACCCAAAAAACCCAGAGAAGTAGTCCAGTTTCCAGAAAATCAAAGTATCAGCAAAAATCAACCCAGAAACCAGAGAAAGACCAACTAATGTTCTAGCCGGAAAAGAGTTTTTCAGGTGTTTTTGTTTTCAGAACCTTTTAAGATGCAGAAAATGCTGATGAATGTGTGTGTATTCTTAGGGTTATGAAAATCTGATGTGTGTCTGTGAATGAGTGAATGGCTTTCTTTTTATAGTGCATATCCAAAAATAGCATCTAAGGAATATTCTACCCTAAATTCCTTAGATAGTACAACATATTTTCAGAGTATAGAATGTCCTGCTGTCCATTTTCAGCATCTTTTAAAACCAATTTGGACAGCCGGTACACTTCTAGAACTTTCTTCTTTTAGATATTTATTTTTTAAAAGTTCTGAAATCCCCCTAAGTTTTCTTTTACTTTAATTAGGTCCCTACAAGTTTCTAGTAATTTACAAATCATGGAAAACAAAGACAACAATCAACAAAGGATCAGAATCCAAATCAAAGTGGCAAATAGAATCGAAATGATGCAATTTAAAACTAAGACTAACCTAATCAGTAAATAAAATTGTTTATCTAATTAAACCTAAAAAAACTAGATTTAAACGACTAATGCATCTACACAGTAATCAAACCAGAATTAAAATGGAACTGTAAAGATAAACTAGAAATTACCATAAAACAAGTACTGAACATAAGATAGAAACATGGAAGAAAAAGCAGAATTATTTCATGTATCAAACCTAAAGATGAACCCTAATTAAACTAAATCTATGCAATTGAAGATTAAACTTTAGATGATGAAATCTTAACATGCTTTGACTAATCTAATAAACAGATTCTAAAATAAACAAACAAGACAATCCTGAACAAAGGAAAAGAAAAACCTAAAACATGCGGCTAACAAAAAAAAGAAAGGAGATGAAAGGGATAATCAGAAGAGGAAAGGAGAACAGAAGGGCAAAGGAATTACCAGAACTTGTTCCAAATTCGGACCAGTGAGGGACTCGATCAAACTTCAACAACGTGAAATGAACTTAAACTACCATTAATCGACTGTTCTCAACAAGAACAATCGACTAAGAAGGTTTTGGGTTCAAACAAACACAAGTTGACCAAAAAAAAAAATCAAAAGAGGGGAAAAAGCTAGGGTTCAGTATTTCCAGATTTAAGATTTGAGGAAATTAAAGGGGGATTTTGGGGAATCGGCTGTAGTTTAGGGTTCAGAGGGATATGAGGAGTGTGGGGTGTGATTTTGGGATTATTTGGGTGACTTAGGTTTTTTGAGGTTTGGGTTTCGGATCTAAGATTCGAACAGTTGAGTCAAGATTCGAGGGAAATGGTTTGGAGATTTGAAGAGGGGATGGAAAGGAGATTGTGTGGTGTTAGTTTGGAGTGGTATTGAGAAACTCTGCCACTGTAAGGCGATTTTCGGGTGGCGGAGCAGGGCGGAGCCGGCGAGGGAATAGGGGCGGCTAGGGTTTTTGGTTTAGAGACGGAGATGGTGAAATGAGAGGGGTTCGATGGGAGGGGGGTTTCTACNGGGTTGTCTTCGGACAGTATTATACAAAATGATAGACCAGTTCCCAGCCGTTAGATTTACGATGATCAACGACTGGGATAAAAGGGGGAGGGGTAATATGGGGTTATTTTTGGAGGGTGGGGATTGGACCGGGTAGGCTAGTTATTTTGGGCTTGGGTTTGAACAAATTTGGGTATAAAATTCAACCCAATTTCAAATTAAACCCCTTTCCTTTTCTAACTTCTTTTCTTATTTCTTTTTCTTTTCTTTAATTAAAAACCTAAAATTAAATCCTAAATTAATCTAATTGCACAAATTAAGCTAACTATCTAATTATAACACTTACAAAAATTAATTGATCCTAAATTAAAAGAGAGAATTACTAATCTAAAATTAAAAGCTAAAAATGTATAAAATGAGCAATATTTTGTGATTTTTTCATTTTGATAAAGCAATTGATTAACTAATTAATTCTAAAATATGAACACAAAGTCTACTATGCAATGCATGATGTTTTGGGGTATTTTCATGACTTTTTATAAAAATTAAACGTGCACAAAGATTGAAGTTTATGTAGATGATGTGATCATAAAGTCAAAGAAGCAGTCCAACCATGTCGGGGACTTGAGAAAGTTTTTTTCAAAGGCTCCGCAGGTACAACCTCAAGCTCAATCCGGCAAAATATGCATTTGGTGTCCCGTCTGGGAAACTGTTGGGTTTCATAGTCAGTCGAAGCGGTATTGAGTTGGAAGCCATCCAAGAATTGCCACCGCTAAAGAATAAAACCGAGGTGATGATTCTAATCGGACGGTTAAACTACATCAGTAGGTTTATTGCTCAACTCACGACAACTTGTGAGCCCATCTTTAAGTTGATAAAGAGGAATGTTGTGGTTAAGTGGACTGATGAGTGTCATGAAGCATTTGACAAGATCAAGAGGTTCATGTCAAACCCACCTGTGCTAGTCCAGTTGGAGCCTGGGAGACCTTTAATTCTCTATTTGACGGTCCTGGTAATTCATTTGGTTATGTATTGGGTCAACATGATATCACGGGCAAGAAAGGGCAAGCCATTTATTATCTCAGCAAGAAGTTCACAGCTTATGAGGTTAAGTATACTCTTCTCGAAAGGACATGTTGCGCCCTGACTTGGGTGGCACAAAAGTTGAAGCATTATCTGTTGTCCTACACTACTTACCTCATTTCTTGCATGGATCCTCTAAAGTATATCTTTCAGAAGCCTATGCCCACATGAAGACTTGCATAGTGGCAGATTATACTCACCGAGTTTGACATCATATATGTGTCTCAGACTGCGATGAAAGCCCAAGCCTTGGCCGATCATTTGGCCGAGAATCTGGTGGATGAATAAAATGAGCCATTGAAGACTTATTTTCCTGATGAAGATGTGATGTATATTGATGAGGTTGATCATAATGAAATGCCAGGTTGGAAACTCTTCTTTGACGGAGCTGCTAACATGAAAGGTGTCGAAATAGGAGCTATACTCATTTCTAAAATAGGGCGTCACTACCCTGTGACGGCCCAACTTCGATTTTATTGCACCAACAACATGCCGAGTACAAAGCATGCATTCTGGGTTTGAGGTTAGTTGTAGATATGAGAGTCCAGAAGATACTGGTTATGGGAGATTCGAATTTACTGGTCCACCGGATTCAAGAAGAATGGGAGACTCGGGATTTGAAGCTTATACCGTATCGACAATGTTTGCATGATCTTTGTTAATGATTTAGGTCAGTAGTATTCAGGCATATTCCCAGGATTCATAATGAGATTGTCGATACCTTGGCTACTCTAGCGTCAATGTTGCACCATCCGGATAAGACTTACATCGTCCCTCTACATACAAGTCCGTGATCAGCATGCCTATTGCAACGTGGTTGAAGAGGAATTTGATGGTCAACCTTGGTTCCATGATATCAAGGAATACATCAAGTCGGGGGTATATCAGGTACATGCCACATGTGATCAAAAGAGCACCATTCGACGTTTGGCTAGTGAATTTTTCTTAAGCGGGGAAATCTTGGACAAGAGGACTCCCGATCTAGGACTACTAAGGTGCATAGATGCTAAACAAGCTTCGACTATCATGGCCGAAGTGCATTCCGGAGTTTGCGGGCCGCATATGACTGGTTATATCTTGGCAAAGAAGATAATTCAAGCAAGTTATTATTGGCTCACCATGGAGCGGGATTACGTCAGCTTTGTTTGAAAATGTCATCAATGCTAGGTGCACGATGATTCGATTCATTCTCCGCCATCTGAGTTGCACAGAATGTCTACACCTTGGCCCTTTGTTGCTTGGGGCATGGACGTCATAGGACCAATTGAGCAGGCAGCATCAAACGGGCATAGGTTTATTTGGTGGCCATTGATTACTTCACCAAGTAGCTGTAACTTTCAAGTCTGTGACCAAGAAGACAGTGGTAGATTTTGTTCATGCAAATATCATTTGCCGGTTCGAAATTCCCAAGATAATCGTCACAGAAAATGCTGCTAATCTGAACAGTCATTTGATGAAAGAGGCATGCCAACAGTTCAAGATTATGCATCAAAACTCCACTCCATATCTTCCTAAGGCAAACGGAGCTATGAGGCTGCTAACAAGAACATAAAGAAGATACTTCGTAAGATGGTGCAAGGTTCCGGGCAATGGCATGAAAAGTTACCTTTTGGTTTACTGGGTTATCGCACTAGTTTTTGCACTTCAGTAAGCGAAACTCCTTATTTGCTGGTATATGGTACTGAGGCAGTCATACCTGCGGAAGTTGAGATTCCGTCCCTTCAGATTATTGCGGAAGCTGAAATTGATGAAAATGAGTGGGTCAAAACCCGGCTAGAGCAGTTTTTTTTTTTTTGGAAAAATCCACTAGGCCTTGTGCCTAAGGCTGAATATTATATATATTTAAAGTTAAAGTACAACAAGGAGGGGGACATAAATCGTACCTCCAAATGAGTGGTTTGTATTAGATGACTATTAATTGTATAGCCATTTGATACCTTACAAGAGTGTGATGTCAAACCTAAATTGGTGTACCATTTTGCTAGCCACAAATGGTAGCCTAATGATTTACAAAAACTAAATGAGGTTAGGTCAGCTATAAAACTAGAATTGGAGGACTCCTCCAATATACATTTGTTCCTATAATACAAAGAATACATGTTCTCCCTATGTGAGGTGACAAAAACATAATACAACAACATAGGGGAGATAGCAGAGACTGCATCAATGTCATCTTCATGTTGACTTGAGAGGAAGTCATTATGAAGGTAACCCAAGTAGATGCCAAAAGTTGTGCAGAAAACTGTCCAAACATTGTGTTGCATAGTGTTGATTGCTCAAGTTCAATCAACTCCAAGTATTTAGAGAATTTGATGCTACTTGGTTGTAGTCTTGTACATCTGTGACACTGCTGAGTGTTGAGCAATGCAATGTCCAAAGGGACTTGTTTACAGAAGAGAGGAAGCACCAGTTGTCTTGATGATTCTTGTGATTCCAGGTAGATGGAAATTCCAAATAACATTGGTATACATTCAACAGAATGAGCACATACAGTGCTGATACCACACCTTGAATGTATAACAATACTGTGAGTTTACTTCCGGTACCTGCAAAAAGAAAAACAAGGTTAGGTAGAAAAACTGTCTGGTTTCCATTTCTGGTTGAAGTGGAGGAGAGGCTACTGCTGCTATTGTTGTTGCTGCTGAACATGTTGCTTTGGACAAATAGGTTAGCTCCCATGATTTCAACAGTATCAACCATATCCATAAGAGGAGCTAGAGGTTGAAGCAAGCTGTAGTGGGCATATGATTCTACTGGTTTAAGCTAGAGGAGCTAGAGGCTAGAGCACTTGAGTTTGATTGATGAGAAAATATTGGCAGCAGTATGCCATGGTCAGTTGTATCAGAAGAGAATGGCAAGAGCATACAACAAGAAGGTGCGTCCTCGGAAATTTAAAGTGGGCCAGCTGGTATTGAAGCACACTCTTCCACATCTGGTTGAAGCTAATGGAAAGTTCACCCGAAATTGGCAAGGGCCATTCATTGTGACAAGAAGGCAAATGTGTAGATATGGCTATCAATTATGATGCAGTCAAGAGATATTATGTATGATTTCTTTGCTTATCACTAATCGAATTTTTATATTTGGCATGATCAAAGTTGGAATGACGAAGGCATTTTATTCTGCTACCCAAACACATTTATCCTTTATTACCCCTTTTGAGCCTTATTTATCTTCTTTCATACCCCTCTTTTAGAATCAGGAGTAGAGTTAGAAAATGAACAAAAAAGAAAGAAAAAAAGAAGAAAAAGAAAAAATAAGAAAAACAAAAAGAAAGAAAGCAACAAAAATAAAACAACTTTTAAGTTTGAACTACGTTCGACCCAATTCCTTTAAAGGATACGTAGGCAGCCTTACTCTGAGGCTCGGTCCCATCAAAATAAAAATCTAAAATTCCCTAGACTCAAAAAAAAAACTAGGGCAGAAATTTTAGTTTTGCAAAAGATCTGATTCCAAAAGTTGTAATTTTGGACCCTTTCGTCTTAAATTATTTTAAGCCTTCATGCCATCTTTTCTTTCTAACCCCGTCCAAAGCCTAAATTATGGTCCAAAGAAAGACCTTCCGATCGATTTCGAGGATTCCAAGTCAAGCGAGATAGAGGTATGATTTGCATCATGGGTAACACTCTGTTCATGGGCACAAGGAAATAAAATGAGAGTCATCAGTGAAAATCCTCACGGGCACTGTAAGGCGATGTTGAGCTGAGGAAAAGTTTCAAATGAGAGTCTTATTGGTGAAAACCCTCGCAGGTACCATGAGGCAACAACAAATTGAGAGATGAACAAATGAGAGAGGCTTATTTGTCATGACCCCAAATACCCCGGTCGTGATGGCGCCTATCACAATACTAGGCAAGCCAACCCTAACATTTAACCACAGTAAATTCCTTTTAGTAAACCATTATTCTAATGCCGATTAAACTCCAATTTGCATGAGGAATATTTAAATCACTGAAATGTGCGGAAAGACAGCATGACAAAAAACCAAACACAGCCCAACCATCTGGTGTCACAAGTCTAGAGCCTCTAAATACAACCAGTCCGACTGTCTAATACATGATAAGTCTAAAAATGCGGAAAACAAGGATAGGAAGGAGGAAAGCAGGGCTGCGGACGCTGTGCAGCTACCTTGCAATCTCCGATAAGCTCCGAAAATGGTGGGAACCCTCACCCCGCCTCTCGGGCACCTGAATCTGCACACAAGGTGCAGGGAGTAACGTGAGTACGCCAACTCAGTAAGTTTCTAAAGAAAATAAGGTCTGAGTGCAGTACCGAGCAGTGAAAGAAAATCAAGTAAAAGAGCATACAACAGAATATCAAGTCAAACTCAACAGTTTAAAAGCCAGCACATCGTCAAAACTTCAGTTTCAGTTGAAATACTTTGAAATCATTTACTTAGCAGTTTTCAACAGAAGCTCATTATAAAAGAAGAGTGAAATCAGCAACAATGTCATATATGGGCCCCTCGGGAAAGGCATCACTCATAAATACAGCCTCTCGGGCACTCATGACTCAACTCTCGTCACACAGTACTCCCACTTAGCACTCTGGCTCAATAATATCTCATAATAGTAGTAATCATAATAATCGCTGCGGCGTGCAGCCCGATCCATAGTTTATAGTCAACTACGCTCACTGGGGGTGTACAGATTCTGGAGGGGCTCCTACAGCCCAAGCGTCATATCGCTGCGGAACGCAGCCCGATCCAATATATATATTGCTGCGGCTTGCAGCCCGATCCATATAAGTATCTATATATATATGCTGCGGCTTGCAGCCCGATCCATATAAGTATCTATATATATGCTGCGGCTTGCAGCCCGATCCATATAAGTATCTATATATATATATATATATATATATATATATATATATATATATATATATATATATATATATATATATATATATATATAATCCTCAAGATTAGGTCCTCAACCTCTCTCAGTCATTAACCTCACAGCCACTCGGGCATAACAGTGGAAATCAGGGAAATTCAGCCCAAACAGTTTTTCACATTAAGAAGTAGAGTGATAAAAACCAGGTTTAAACAATAAACAGGTAAAACATGACTGAGGATGTGCTTTCAAACAAATTGAGTGAGGAAAACAGTAAAAATGCCCCTAAGGGTCTCAACATGTCGGCACAAGGCCCCAAACATGATATACATCCCATAATATAGTATTAATCTCTAAAATACATGATATCATACGATTTCAAATCAAATACGCGGCTTAATAGTCGCAATGGGACGGACCAAGTCACGATCCCTATCGGTGCACGCCCACACGCTCGTCACCTAGCATGTGCGTCGCCTCATTCATCAAAACAATACGAAATACTGGGGTTTTATACCCTCAGTTGCAGATATACAATGGTTACTTACCTCAAACCGGATGAATTACTACTCCGCGACGCCTTTGCCTCTCGCCTCGACCTCAACTCGCATCAAATCTACCCAAAATCATAATCATAACATTAGAATAAGCTAAGGGAACGAAGCCCATGCGAAAATAATCAAATTATACAAAAAAATCCTAAAATTGATCCAAACCGACTCCCGGGCCCACATTTCGGAATTCGATAAAATTTACATCAATAGACTCCTTATCTTCCCACGAGTTCATACATATCAAAAGTATTAAAATTCGACCACAAATGACCCCTCAAACCCTCGCTCAAACGTCTCCAATCTCAAGCCCTAGTTTTCCCAAAATTTTAACCCTTAATTTCCATGAACTTTCAAGCCAAATCAGTGAAATCACACCATAGAAACGAGTTTAGGGTCCAAAAACCTTACCTCTATAAAATCCCCTTGAAATCCCTCTTCAAATAGCTTCCTTAAGCTCAAACCTGCATGAAAATGGTGAAGAATAACTCAAAAATCGCGAAGGAAATCTTTTATACCTTCTGGCCCAAGCTTTTCGCACCTGCGGCCCCACTACCGCTTCTGCGGTTCCGCTTCTGCGACCCAAGATACCGCATCTGCGATTTTCACTTAAAGTCCAAGTTCCGCATCTGCGATCATCTCCTCGCACCTGCGCTACCGCAGGTGCGCTTCCTTAGCTGTTTCTGCGGTTCCAGCTGATCTTCTTCTTGGCCGCATCTGCGGCTGCCCTTGCTTTTGCGGGCATCATACCTGCGGCCACCTACCCGCAGGTGCGGTTATGACAGCAGCAAAAATGCTTAAGCTCCTAAACTCAACTCTAAACTTTCCGTCAACCATCCGAAATCACCCCGAGGCCCCCGGGACCTCAACCAACAGCACAAACAAGTCATATACTACCATACAAACTTATACCATCCTTCAAAACACCTCAAACAACATCGAAACAACCAGATCACATCGGATTCAAGCTTAAGAATTCTAAAAACTTCCAAATTCCGCTTTTGATCAAAATGTCTACCAAATCACGTCTGAATGACCTGAAATTTTTCACACACATCCCAAATGACACAACAGACCTACTGCAACTTTCATAATCATATTCCGACCCCTATATCAAAATCTCACCTATCAACCGGAAAATGCCAAAATTCCAATTTCGCCAATTCAAGCGTAAATTTACTCCGGACCTCCAAAACACATTCCGATCACACTCCTATGTCCCAAATCACCTCCCGAAGCTATCCGAATCATCGGAATTTACATCCGAGTCCTAGTTCACATAAGTCAACATCCGGTTGACTTTTCCAACTTAAGCTTTCTCAAAAGAGACTAAGTGTCTCAAACCTACCAAAACCTCTCCGAACCCGAGCCAACCAACCCGATAACACATAATACAGCTGAACAAGATAATAAGAAGCAGAAATGGGGAAAACGGAGCGGTAACTCATGAAAAAACCGGCCGGGTTGTTACATCCTCCCCCTCTTTAACAAACATTCATCCTCGAACGAGTCAAGAAACATACCTGAAGCCTTGAATAGGTAAGGATATCTGCTCCGCATCTCCCGCTCGATCTCCTAGGTAGTCTCCTGCATGGGCGGACCTCTCCACTGCACATTCACTGAAGCTATATCCTTTCACCTCAACTTTTTAACCTGCCGCTCCAAAATAGCTACTGGCTCCACATCATAAGTTAAATCATCATCTAACTGAACCGTGCTGAAGTCCAAAACATGAGACGGATCCCCAATATACTTCTGGAGCATAGAAACATGAAATACCGGATGCACACTCGATAGGCTGGGTGGCAATGCAAGCTCATAAGCCACCTCCCCAATCCTCCGAAGCACCTCAAGAGGCCCAATGAACCGGGGACTCAATTTCCCTTTCTTCCCAAATCTCATAACACCCTTCATGGGTGAAACCTTCAACAGAAGCTTCTCACCAACCATGTAGGACACATCCCGAACCTTCCAGTCAGCATAACTCTTTTGTCTCGACTGCGATGTACGAAGCCTCTCCTGAATCACCTTCACTTTGTCTAAAGCATCCTGCACCAAGTCTGTACCCAATAGTCTAGCCTCACCCGGCTCAAACCAACCAACTGGAGATCTACACTGCCTCCCATACAAAGCCTCATATGGAGCCATCTGAATACTCGACTGGTAACTGTTGTTATAAGCAAACTCTGCGAGCGGTAGAAAATGATCCCATGACCCTCCAAAATCAATGACACAAGCGCGCAACATGTCCTCCAATATCTGAATAGTGCGCTCGGACTGCCCGTCCGTCTGAGGGTGAAAAGTTGTGCTCAACTCAACCTAAGTACCCAACTCTCGCTGTACAGACCTCGAAAATCGTGAAGTAAACTGAGTGCCCCTATCTGAAATGATGGAAACCGGGACACCATGCAAACGAACAATCTCCCGGATATAGATCTCTGCCAACCGCTCTGAAGAATAAGTAGTACACACAGGAATGAAGTATGCGAACTTGGTCAGCCGATCCACAATCACCCAAATAGCATCGAAGCTCTTCAAAGTTCGTGGGAGCCCAACTACAAAGTCCATGGTGATCCGCTCCCACTTCCACTCTTGAATATCTATCCACTGAAGCAAGCCACCCGATCTCTCATGCTCATATTTCACCTGCTGACAATTGAGACACCGAGCTATAAATCCCACATGTCCTTCTTCATTCTCCGCCACCAATAGTGTTGTCTCAGATCCTGATACATCTTCGCGGCACCCGGATGAATGGAATACCGCGAGCTTCGGGCCTCCTCCAGAATCAACTCCCGAAGCCCATCTACATTGGGCACACATATCCGTCCCTACATCCTCAACACCCCATCATAACCAATGATCACATCTCTGGCATCATCGTGCTGAACTTTGTGCCTAAGGACAAGCAAATGAGGATCATCATACTGGCGCTCTCTGATGCGGTCAAATAGGGAAGACCGAGAAATCACACAAGCCAATACCCGACTGGGCTCCGAAATATCTAACCTCACTAACCGATTGGCCAAGGCCTGAACATCCACTGCAAGAGGTCTCTCCCCAACTGGAATATATGCCAAACTCCCCATACTCACTGCCTTTCGGCTCAACGCATCGACCATCATATTGGCCTTCCCTGGATGGTACAAGATAGTAATATCATAATCCTTTAGCAATTCCAACCATCTCCGCTGCCTCAAATTGAGATCCTTCTACTTGAACAAGTGCTGGAGGCTACGGTGATCGGTAAACACCTCACAAGACACACCATACAAGTAATGCCTACAAATCTTCAATGCGTGAACAATGGCAGCTAACTCCAAATCATGAACATGGTAGTTCTTCTCATGGGGCTTCAATTGACGAGAAGCATAAGAAATAACTCTACCCTCCTGCATCAACACACACCCAATACCAACTCTCGAAGCATCGCAATACACGGTATAAGAACCTGAAGCTGATGGCAACACTAATACTGGATCTTTGGTCAAGGCAGTCTTGAGCTTCTGAAAGCTCTCTTCACACTCATCCACCACATAAATGGAGCACTTTTCTGAGTAAACTTGGTCAAGGGCGATGCGATAGATGAAAATCCCTGAACAAACCAGTGGTAATAACCTACCGAACCAAGAAAACTGCGAATCTCTGTAGCTGAGGATGGTCTGGGCCAACTCTGAACCGCCTCTATCTTCTTTGGATCAACCTGAATACCCTCACTGGACACCACGTGCCCCAAGAAAACCACTGAACTAAGCCAAAACTCACACATAGAGAACTTTGCATAAAGCTTCTCCTCCCTCAATCTCTGTAACATAACTCTCAAATGCTTAGTGTGCTCCTCCTGACTACGTGAATACACATATCATCAATGAAAACTATGACAAATGAGTCGAGATAAGGCTAAAACACGCTATTCATCAAATGCATGAACGCTGCTGGGGCATTGCTCAGCCCAAAAGACATTACCAAGAACTCATAATGACCATAACGGATCCTGAAAGCTGTCTTGAGAATATACGAGTCTCTGATCTTCAGCTGGTGATAACCTGAACGGAGATCAATCTTGGAGAACACTCTCACTCCCTGAAGCTACTCAAACAAATCATCAATGCGAGGTAGGGGATACTTGTTCTTAATTGTAACCTTTTTCAAATGCTAGTAATCAATGCACATCCTCATCGTGCCATCCTTCTTCTTCACAATACTACAGGCGCACCCCAAGGCGACACACTAGGCCGAATAAACCCCTTATCAAGGAGTTCCTGAAGCTGCTCCGTTAACTCCTTCAACTCTGGTAGTGTCATACGATACGGTGGAATAGAAATGGGCTGAGTGCCCGACACCAGATCAATACCAAAATCGATATCCCTGTCCGGTGGCATGCCCGGCAGGTCTGCAGGAAACACATCTGGAAAATCTCTCACAACTGGAACAGTGTCATTGCTGGGAGTCTCTACACTGACATCCCTCACAAATGCTAAGTATGAAAGACAACCCTTCCCAACCATACGATGGGCCTTCATGAATGAGATTACCCTGCCGGGAACATAATCAGACAGACCTCGCCACTCAATCCGTGGCACACACGGCATAGCTAACGTCACCGTCTTGGCATGACAGTCCAGAGTAGCTCGGTACGGAGATAACCAATCCATGCCCAATATCACATCAAAGTCTACCATACATAATAACAGAAGATCCACTCAGGTCTTTAGACCCCCAATAGACATAACACAGGACCTGCATACACGGTCTACCACAAGAGTATCGCCCACCGGAGTAGAGACATGAACAGAAGAAACGAGAGACTCGCAGGGCGTATCCAAATAATGGGCAAAATAAGATGACATAAGAGAATGTAGAGCCAGGATCAAATAATGGGCAACCCCTAGCTGATTGACGCCCACCCCTAGGTGCCACAGTCCCGCAGGGAAGAGCTGCGTAGGCAGATAGTATGGCGAGCTAACTCGGAGAACCTCATCTCGTACTGTGTAATAATCATATCCCATTGTCGCAACTGCTCGAACTGCCTACGCAGCTCTTCCCTGCGGGACTGTGGCACATATTTCTCCAAAAAGAGAGCGGAGAACTGCTGCCAAGTAAGGGGCGCTGCACCAACAGGCCTACGCCTCTCATAAGCCTCCCACCAAGTGAAGGCAGCTGGCGTAAACTGAAAAGTCGTTAATGCGACCCTACTGGTCTCCAGAATACCCGCGGTGCGAAGAATCCCCTGACATCTATCCAAGAAACCCTGGGCATCCTCGCCCTCTGCACGCTCTGAAAGTAGGTGGCTGGAGTCTGCCAAACCTCTCCAATCTGCGCTGCTCATCCTCTGGTATTGCTGGAGCTACATGACCTTGAGCAGCTACCACTGGCTGGGCTAGTGGTGCCTCCGGTGTCTGCAACCCCTGAACAACCTGATCGGGTGTGCGGGCGGCAGGAGTTTGAGTGCCTCCCCCGGCCTGAGAAGTAGCTGCGGTCGTAGTAACTGAGATGTCTCAGCCAAACCAGTGCACACTGATAGAATCTGAGCTAGAGCCTCCTGAAGGCCTGGAATCACAATAGGCACAGCCGGTGCCTGAGTTGGTGCTGCTGGAGCGTCCATAACTGGGACCTGACCCTAAACTGGGGCGGTTGGTGGATCTGCAGTTGCTGCCCTAGCTGCTGTGCGGGCTACACCCCTGCCCCTACCATGGCCTCGACCGCGTCCTCGGCCCCTAGTGGCCCAACTGGTGGTACTGGTGGTCATTCATCCTGACCGGTAGCACGTGTCCTCACCATCTGTGACAGAATAGAACAATAGAAGTTTAATACTAGAATCAACAGATTCGCACGACAGGAATTCAAGAATGAGAAGCTTTTCCTAAAGGTTCAGCAGCCTCCCGAGGATAAATATAGACGTCTCTGTATCGATCCGCGAGACACTACTAAACCGTCTCATGACTCGCGAGATCGATGTAACCTAGGCTCTGATACCAACTTGTCACGACCACAAATACCCTGGTCATGATGGCGCCTATCACAATACTAGGCAAGCCAACCCAAATAATTAACCACAGTAAATTCCTTTTAGTAAACCATTTTTCTAATACAGCTTAAACTCCAATTTGCATGAGAAATATTTAAATCACTGAAATGTACGGAAAGACAGTATGACAACAAACCAAACACAGCCCAACCATCTGGTGTCACAAGTCTAGAGCCTCTAAATATAACCAGTCCGAGTGTCTAATACATGATAAGTCTAAAAATGCGGAAAACAAGGATAGGAAGGAGGAAAGCAAGGCTGCGGCCGCCGTGCAGCTACCTCGTAGTCTCTGATAAGCTTCGAAAATGCTGGGAACCCTCACTCTGCCGCT
Source organism: Nicotiana attenuata (assembly GCF_001879085.1). Classification (NCBI taxonomy): domain Eukaryota; kingdom Viridiplantae; phylum Streptophyta; class Magnoliopsida; order Solanales; family Solanaceae; genus Nicotiana; species Nicotiana attenuata. The sequence goes on from NW_017670388.1 coordinate 489,233, forward strand.
CGAGCACCTGAATCTGCACACACGGTGTAGGGAGTAACGTGAGTACGCCAACTTAGTAAGTAACTAAAGTAAATAAGGTCTAAGTGCAGTGACGAGCAGTTAAAGAAAATCAAGTAAAAGAGCATACAACAGAATATCAAGTCAAACTCAATAGTTTAAAAACCAGCACATCGTAAAAACTTCAGTTTCAGTTGAAATACTTTGAAATTATTTACTTAGTAGTTTTCAACAGAGGCTCATTATAAAAGAAGAGTGAAATCAGCAACAATGTCATATATGGGCCCCTCGGGCAAGGCATCTCTCATAAATGCAACCTCTCGGTCACTTATGACTCAGCTCTTGTCACACAGTACTCCCACTCAGCACTCTGGCTCAATAATATTACATAATAGTAGTAATCATAATAATCGCTACAGCGTGCAGCCCGATCCATAGTTTATAGTCAACTACGCTCACTGGGGGTGTACAGACTCCGGAGCGGCTCCTACAGCCCAAGCGTCATATCGCTGCGGCGCGCCGCCCGATCCAATATAAATATTGCTGCGGCGTGCAGCCCGATCCATATAAGTATCGCTGCGGCGTGCAGCCCGATCCATAATATATACATATAATATTGCTGTGGCGTGCATCCCGATCCATATATATAATCTTTACGATTAGGTCCTCAACCTCTCTCAGTCATTAACCTGACAGCCTCTCGGGCATAATAGTGGAAATCAGGGAAACTCAGCCCAAACAGTTTGTCACATTAAGAAGTAGAGTGATAAAAACCAGGTTTAAACAATAAACAGGTAAAGCATGACTGAGGATATGTTTCAAACAAATAGAGTGAGGAAAACAGTAAAAATGCCCCTAAGGGTCTCCACATGTCGGCACAAGGCCCCAAACATGGAATACAGCCTATAATATAGTATCAAACTCTAAAATACGTGATATCGTACGATTTCAAATCAAATACGCGGCTTAGTAGTCGCCATGGGGCAGACCAAGTCACGATCCCTATCGGTGCACGCCCACACGCTCGTCACCTAGTATGTGCGTCGCCTCATTCATCAAAACAATACGAAATACCGGGGGTTTTATACCCTCAGTTCCAGATTTACAATGGTTACTTACCTCAAACCGGATGAATTACTACTCCGCGATGCCTTTGCCTCTCGCCTCGGCCTCAACTCGCGTCGAATCTACCTAAAATCAAAATCATAACATTAGAATAAGCTAATGGAACGAAGCCCATGCAAAAATAATCAAATTATACCAAAAATCCCGAAATTGATCCAACGCGACCCCTGGGCTCACGTCCAGAATTCGATAAAATTTACATCAATAGACTCCTTATCTCCCCACGAGTTCATACATATCAAAAGTATTAAACCACAAATGACCCCTCAAACCCTTGCTCAAAGGTCTCCAATCTGAAGCCCTAGTTTTCCCAATTTTTAACCCTTAATTTCCATAAATTTTCAAGCCAAATCAGTGAAATAACACCATAGAAACGAGTTTAGGGTCCAAAAACCTTACCTCTATGAAATCCCCTTGAAATCCCTCTTCAAATAGCTCCCCCAAAGCTCAAACCCGCATGAAAATGGTGAAGAATAACTCAAAAATCGCGAAAGAAATCTTTTATACCTTGTGGCCCAGGCTTTTCGCACCTGCAGCCCCATTACCGCTTCTGTGGTCCCGCTTCTGCGACCCAAGACACCGCATCTGCGGTTTTCACTTAAAGTCCAAGTTCCGCATCTGTGATCATCTCCTCGCACCTGCGCTACCGCAGGTGCGCTTCCTTAGCCACTTCTGTGGTTCCAGTTGATCTTCTTCTTGGCCGTATCTGTGGCTTCCTGCCGCTTCTGCGGGCATCGCACCTGCTGCCTCCCAACCGCAGGTGCGGTTATGACAGCAGCAAAAATGCTTCAGCTCCCAAACTCAACTCCAAACATTCCATCAACCATCCGGAATTACCCCGAGGCCCCTGGGACCTTAACCAAAAGCACAAACCAGTCATATACTACCATCCAAACTTATACCAACCTTCAAAACACCTCAAACAACATCGAAACAACCAAATCACATCGGATTCAAGCTTAAGAATTCTAAAAACTTCCAAATTCTGCTTTTGATCAAAATGTCTACCAAATCACGTCCGAATGACATGAAATTTTGCATACACATCCCAAATGACACAACGGACCTACTGCAACTTCCGGAATTCCATTCCGATCCCTATATCAAAATCTCACATATCAACCGGAAAACGCCAAAATTCTAATTTCGCCAATTCAAGCCTAGATCTACTCCGGGCCTCCAAAACACATTCCGATCACACTCTTAAGTCCCAAATCACCTCCCAAAGCTATCCGAGTCATCGAAATTTACATCCGAGCCCTATTTCACATAATTCAACATCTGGTTGACTTTTCCAACTTAAGCTTTCTCAAAAGAGACTAAGTGTCTCAAACCTTACCAAAACCTCTCCGAACTCGAGCCAACCAACCCGATAACACATAATACAGCTGAAAAAGACAATAAGAAGTAGAAATAGGAAAAATAAAGCGGTAACTCATGAAACGACCGGCAGGGTCGTTACATTATTGGTGAAAACCCTTTGGGGCACTACAAGTCGAATGAGGTCGATGACATTACAAAGAAATTGGATCATGGAAATCCCGATTTTTGAAGTATGAAGACCTAAGCTGAACTGAAAGTGTGATTGGTTGGACGGGTTAGGTTGATCGATCCGAAATGCATTTCATGATTATTGGAGCCAGCTGCTTCACATAGGTAATTCTCGTATCCACCCTTCTTCAAATAGTCATCTTTGTCCGAAATTTTTCTTTTTCTTTCTTATTGGAAAAAACCCCTTCACTTTGTTCTTCAGGGTCTGTTTTTCCGAGTATATCTCAAGAGTAGTCTTTGTTAAACAAGCAAGAAAGAATTTCAATGCCTACTGCTAGCTTGTTAATTTCACAAAGCAATGTTCGGCCAAGCACATCACAAGTGACATGATTTAGAAGGAGCAATGTGGTGATAACTGAAGTTTCGATATCAAGCGACTCTTGAATATTGAGAAAATGCAAAGGTTCGACAGTTGTCAGAATGAGTTGTCAGAATGAAAATGCAATACAATAAGTGAGTGTAAGGGATTCAGGTCATTCAGTGGTTTTTGTGGTCGAGGTTCAATCAGAAGGTCAAATAATTCTTTGTTAGCCCAAAGCAGCTAATCAGAATAAAACATGGCAATGGCAGAAGCGGACACCTTCAGCAATGATGCCACAAACTGACTACCATATTTTCAAACTCACAAATTTCCTTTGATTAAAACAAGGGCAGGAAAATTTGTTCATTTTCATGGAACCTCCATGAGGAAAGCATGGTTCAAGGGTAAGAAATTTTGTTCAGTCTGCAAGGACCCTCCATAAGGGAAGCATAATTAAGATAAGTTCATTTTTGACTTTTCAGAACCCTCCCGGATAATGGGATTTAGTTGTATGTTTTTAGGACCCTCATATATAATAAGGTTTAGTTTTATGTTTTACCATTAGGAAAAAGAATTTATTTTTTCATTTTTCACTTTTAAAATGAGATTTAATTTTAGTTTTCAGGATCCTCCTGGATAATGGGATTTAACTTTTAAATTCTTAGAACTCTTTTGGATAACGTGATTCAATTAACACCCACAGATGTTCCTAGTACAAACTAGGGTAGAAAACTTTCTTTGTTTTGTCTGTTTTGTTGTAGTAGCAGGCACCCACATGTAGAATGAGCTAATTTATTTCAAGATCAAGTTAGTGGCAGTTACCCACCTGGAGAACGAGGGTATTCATTTCATAATATTATTTCACGTTCCAAGTCGGTAACAGGCGCCCACCTGGAGAATGAGAGAATTCATTTCAAGTTTCAGTTCGACAACAGGAGCCCACCTGGAGAATGAAGGAATTCATTTCAAGTTCTAAGTCGGTAATAGGCGCCCACCTGGAGAATGAGGGAATTCATTTCAAGTTTCAAGTCGGTAACAGGTGCCCACCTGTAGATTGAGGGAATTCATTTCAAGTTTCAATTTCGTAACAGGCACCCGCCTGGAGAATAAGGGAATTTATTTAAGTTTTAAGTCTGTAACAGGCGCCCACTTGGAGAATGAGGGAATTCATTTCAAGTTTCAAGTCAGTAACAGGCACCCACCTAGAGAATGAGAGAATTTATTTCAAGTTTCAAGTTAGTAGCAGGCGCCAACATGGACATAGAGGGAATTCACTTCATGTTTCAAGTCGGTAACAGGCGCCCACCTGGAGAATAAGGGAATTCATTTTAAGTTTCAAGTCGGCAACAGGCGCCCAACTAGAGAATGAGGGAATTCATTTCAAGTTTCAAGTTGGTAATAGGCGCCCACCTAGAGAATAAGGGAATTCATTTCAAGTTTCAATTTAGTAACGGGCGCCCACCTGGATATTGAGGGAATTCATTTCAAGTTTCAAGTTAGTAACAGGCGCCCACCTAGAGAACGAGGGAATTCATTTCAAAATTCATTTCATGTTTCAAGTCAGTTGTAGGCGCCCACCTGGAGAACGAGGGAATTCATTTCAAGTTTCAAGTTAGTAACAGGCTCCCACATGGAGAAGGAGGGAATTCTTTTCAAAGTTTAATTCAAGTTCAAACCAACAACAGGAACCCGCCTGAAGAATAGGGTCAATTCAAGTTAGAAGTAGCAGAAGCTCACCTCAATAATGCAATTCAATAGTTCGAGATGCACAACAAGACTGTAGAAGAATTGAGATCAAGCTTCAGAAGATTTATAGATAGGAATCTTGTAATTCATAGCTGACCGGCTTGTTTAGTTTCTTTTCGTTTTGATTTTGGTGTAATAAGGGGCTCAGCGCAGTAACAGCAGCAACAACAGTGAAATCACAGTTTTTCCGTAGTCCCAGCTACCAAAATCCGAGAACTACACTACCTTGATTCTTTTATAGCCAAGGATATGTAGGCAACCTCCGAAGCAAGGTTCAGTCAAAATTTTTCCAAATGCTTCCCATGGAGTGTCAAACGGGCAAAAATTGCTCATAATTGCTCAATTTATCTTTGCTCGAAAACTCTTCATGTTTTCGAGCAAAGAGAGGCAGTTGTGAGCACGTAATTCTTGCCCTATAGAAAACATTCCTACAAAATCCACAAAATAGATTTTTCTAATTATTTTAATTTTTATAGAATTTTTAGTAATTTACTGTTAATTAATTGTTTGCATTTACCTGTGCATTTAATATCTTAATATCATAAAAAATACCAAAAAATGTTAAAAATATTCATTGCATGTCATTTTAGGATTTAATTGTATTTATTAGTTGCATTATTAAATCAAAAAAACATAATACCATTGTCATAAATTCTTAATGTCCATTCATTAGTTTTAAGTTAATTAATTATTTAAATATTAGAAATAGAAAACTAAATTAATTTTGCTAATTAGATTTAAGTTAGGTTTTAATTTAGGATTTGATTTGTTAGAATTTTAAATCAAAGAAAAGGAAAAAAAAAAAGAGAAAATGTTTGTGTGTAGGGCAAAAGCCATTTCAGTTGGGCCAAAATCTACAAACTCCCTAGCCCAAATCATCACCTCTGCCCGATCCAGCCCCCGTCTTAACCAAACGACGTCGTTTCCTCCCCCTCAATCCCCACCGTTGATCAACCCAAATCCAACGGCCACGAACTTAAATCCCCTTCCCTCATAACGGTCGGACTGGCGCCCCCCAAACCCCAAGATCCCCCATTCTCTCATCTTACCCTATCTAATCTTCCACTAGCTTTCCCAAAACTCCCACCGAATTTCTCAGATTCCAGATCTGAAAAACTCAGAAACCCTAGCCTTGCCTATTCAAGTTTTCAAGAAGCTTCAAGGTTCGATTCAAACTGAAAATCACGTTAATTGATTGTTCTCAACGAGAACAATCAATTGACGTTAATTTCAGTTCGTGTCAAAAACACCGGAGTCCAGCCAGAATTTGTCACCACCATTGTTAGCCATACTTGCTTCAGTCTTTGTTTCTTGAAGGTAAATCAATATACCTTCTCTCCATCCGCTTGTTATTTGTCTTTTTTTTTTCTTTTTAAAACTAATTTTAGATTTTAATTACAGGTTCAATTAGTACAATTAACAGTTTGATTTAGTTTAATTAGAGGTTAGGCTTAATCAAATTTTGTTTGCATCTTTGATTAAAGTTAAAATTTAAAATAAAGTACAATGTTTCTATTTTTTCCTTTTGGGATTTGCTGTGAAGCGGATTTGGGTCCGTCTTGGGCCATTTGGCTATGTCATCTGGTCCAGAATCAAACAAATATCTAACTTCTAGAAGGAAATAGAAGGGGGTGCTTCAGGGGATTTAGGAGTCAAAAAAATAAACGAAAAAGGGGGATAAGGGTAAATATATAACAGTAGACGCCCAGCTGACCTTTTTCAGTTACCAAATATTCATTTCCCCTCTGACATGCCCTAAATTCACAAAAAAATATTCCCCCATCATACCCTCTCTCGTTTGTTGGATAGGATATATACACTCACCTTCATAGACTCTGGAGAGGAATTTCGGACCCTACACACGTTAATTTCCTTGCATATTCACTCACTCCTTCATACACTAAAAATGGGATCCTGAGTTCTGAAAAAAGTTCCAAAAGAAAGCCTAAACAAGGTCATAAAAGATGAACTTGAGAGTTGATTTCTGGAAAAGCTTTTGAAGCTGCAGCTGTTTTGTCTTCACGTTTCTGAGATTCTAAAGTTTTTGGGTCAAAATAACATTTGATTTGACTGTTTGGTGGTTGCTTAACTTCCTTTCTCTCACCTCCCATCTTCATTTGGTTTACTTAGTGTTCTTCTCTGCTCAACTAGGTCAGTTTCAAGCCTTATGTATTACATTTGCATTGAATGACCAAATATGTTTATGTTCATGTTTGATTCTTGTGTGTTTTGGTTTGTTGCTACCCTAACATATAGCGTCACGAGTTGTTTATTTCAAACTTGATTGAGTAAAAATTAATTTGAAATGTGGCATTCGTATGAGTTAATCCAATGTTTCTGGTTGTTCAAGCACTTTTCATTAACTGCTGAATCAATTTGTTAGGTTTGGTTAAGATCGAGGTTTTTGTTTCAATCTTGCAGATTTGACAATAATTCAAATAGAAGCCTTCATTATAATGTTCTCTATATAACTTTGTGTTGATATTAGGATGCCAAGAGCTTTTATCATTGGTTCTATGGTTGTAGTTTGTAGATCTAACCACTAGTTGGTCAGAACAGTAAATTCCTAGGTCAAGGAATGGATTAAGAGAAGTTGCAGAAAGATGTTTAGGTTGGAGATCTAGTTGTGTTTTGTTTTGAGTTAGCTTTCAGTTTAAATGATTCTGGTTTTGTATGTATTAAAAATATTTGTGTCAATTACCCCTGTGAGGATTGTGATTGAAATGGCCAGTGGGTGTGAAAAGGATTTTATCACTACACTTATGTTAATTCAGTAGTGACTGAATGTTTGTATAGCTCTTGCATTTATATTTTGTTTTAAAACTTTAAGGATTATATTGACTGATCTTGTTTTAATAGTAGTTTGCAAAAGGCTAGTGTAAGAATTTGTTTTTAATATAATTTGATTTGAATCAGTTGGACATACACGTGATAGGCCATACTTGCAATAATAGCCCAATAAGGGGGTTAAACATGTGATTCAATTTTTCTGGGTCATCTAGCCTTAAAGTTGGCCCATGAAGCCTTTGCTTGAGAATATGGCAGTAATTCATCTTTAATGCGTGTCTTACTCACTTAGCCCATGGAATTTTGGACGCTCTTGTTTTATCCTATAATGGGCCTTGAATTGATTATGCCGAACTCAACTGTCCAAAGACCTCAGGTAACTCGATGACCTGCTAAAGGGATGTTCCTTCTGGATTATTGTCGATTTGCAGTTTCTTAGCCATTATAAGAGATAAGACAGTAGCAATTAACCAAGATATAGTGCAATCAATATTATGAACGAATGCTCCTTCACAATCTTGTCCATAATTCGTGGCTTCACATTGATCTCAAATCTTAGGACATAATTGACTATGAACACACGTAGTTTGCTTTAGGCGCGTTTAATAATAAATCATCGTGACTATGGGTACGGTTCCCGTGGCGTAGTCATGATACGTAAATCCCAATTCGAGTGTGCGTTTCACGTGACTTGATTATAACTTCAAATAATGAATAAAAATAAACATGTTGTAAATCGCGGGTGCGTTTCATGTGACGCGATTTGCAATATGTACAAAAACAAACGAGTGCACGACATCGCGACTTATTCAAATAAATCCCATAACTCATAAAAGGCATTTAAATTAACTAAAAGCAGTTAGAAAGTTAAAAATGTACAATAGATTTAAGACATGTAATAAATCAGATAATTAGGCCAATTATTAATAGTTGAGCGACCGTGCTAAAACCACGGAACCCGAGAATACCTAACACCTTCTCCCGGGTTAACAGAATTCATTACCTGGTCTTCTGGTTTCGCGGACTTTAAAACAGAGTCAAATTTCGTCGATTTGGGATTTAAAATAAACTAGTGACTTGGGACACCATAAATTATTCCAAGTGGCGACTCTGAATCAATAAATAATCCCATTTCGGTTAATGGCACTTTAATTGGAAAAAGTCCCTATCCCCTCGGGAAAAAGGAGGTGTTACACATCATGCATCAACACACACCCAATGCCAACCTATGAAGGATCACAGTAGACTATAAATGAACCCGATCCCGAAGGCAAAACCAAAACTAGAGCTGTAATCAAGGCACTTTTGAACTTCGAAAAGCTCTCCTCACACTCGTCAGACAACGCGAATGGATCTCGCTTGTCAGTCAACTTCGACAATGGGGCTGTAAAAGATGAAAACCCCTCCACAAGTAGCGATAACGCCCAACCAACCAATGGAAACTCCAAATCTCAGTAGCGGTAGAAAGTTTGGGCCTGCTCTGAACTGGGCGAACAAGGTTACCTTCAAGAACAAGTACCCACTACCGTATATTGATGATTTGTTTGATCAGCTTCACGGTGCTAGGGTATTCTCGAAGATTTATTTGAGATTAGGGTACCATCAGTTGAAGATCCGGGCTTCCAATATTTCGAAGATAGATTTCAGGACCCGCTATGGTCACAATGAGTTTATGGTGATATCTTTTGGGCTGACTAATGCCCCAACAACTTTTATGCACTTGATGAATAGTGTATCCCAGCCATATCTTGATTCCTTTTTTATAGTTTTCATTAATGATATATTGGTGTATTCTCACGGCCGGAAGGATCATGAGCAACACTTAAGGATCGTGCTTCAGACTCTGAGGGTGAAGAAGCTATATGGTAAATTCTTGAAGTGTGAGTTTTGGCTTGATTCAGTGGTATTCTTTGATCGTGTAGTATCCAATGAGGGGATTAAGGTGCATCCGGAGAAGATTGAGGCAATTTAGAGTTGGCCCACACCATTTTCTACTACTGAGATCCGGAGTTTCCTTGGATTATCTTGGTATTATCGCCATTTTGTTGACGACTTTCGTCTATAGTACCCCCATTGACTAGATTGAGGGAGAAGGGTGCCTCATTCACGTGGTCTGATGAGTGTGATGAGAGGTTTCAGATGCACAATACTACCTTGACTACAACTTCAGTTCTGGTTTTGTTTTCAGGACCAGGTTCTTATACAGTCTATTGTGATGTTTCACCAATTGGCATTAGGTGTGTGTTGATGCAGGATAGTAGAGTTATTGCTTATGCTTTGAGTCAATTGAAGCCTTATTAGAATAACTACCTTGTACACTATTTGGAGTCAGCATTAATTGTTGACGCGCTGAAGATTTGGAGGCACTATCTTTACGGCATCTCACGTGAGGTGTTTGCAGACTACAGGAGTCTCCGGCACTTATTCAAGCAAAAGGATATAAACTTGAGGCAACAGAGGTGGTTAGAGTTACTAAATGACTATTATATCACAATTCTTTATTATCTGAGAAAGGCCAATTTGGTTGTAATGAACCGGCAGTTCGTTTTGAGAATTTACGCCCCGATCCCCTATTAACTGCTCTAAGCCTTAGAATTTGGACCGTAGTCGGAACAATGTGAAGACGACCACGAAATGGAATTCTATCGATTCCGTTAGCTCAGGATTGTGTTTTGGAGGTCCGTAGCTTATTTAGGCTTGAAATGCCGAAAGTTGAATTTTTGGAGTTTTTGAACCGATAGTGAAATTTTGATATCGGGGTCAGAATCTGATTTCGGAAGTTGGAATAGGTCCATAGTGTTGAATATGACTAGTGTGCAAAATTTGGGATCAATCGGACATGGTTTGGTTGGTTTCAGCATCGGTTGTAAATTTTGGAAATTCAAGTCCATTAGGTTTGGATTGGAGGGTGATTCGTGGTTTTAGCATTGTTTGATGTGATTTGAGGGTTCTACTGAGTCCATGTGATATTTTAGGATTGGTTGGCATGTTTGGTTGAGGTCCCAAGGGCCTCGGATGAGTTTTGCATGCTTAACGGAATTGAATTTAAACTTAGGCAAATTTCTCATGTGCTGAACTGTTGGTTTCGCACCTGCGGATGTTGGACCGCAGGTGTGTCACCGCAGAAGCGGTTTGGCAACCGCATATGCGGTCTGAGGCATGAAAACCACTGGTCGCAGATGCGACCCATGGACCGCAGAAGCGGAACCGCATCTGCGAGGATGGGAGCGCAGGTGTGGTGCCTGGGGGTTTATTGAGTTTTTGCAGGTGCGGAACTGCAGATGCGGCCTTATGACCGCAGATGCGGTAATCACTAAGCAGAAATATGAAATTTTGAGGGTTTGAAGTTCATAACATCAAATTCGATTTTGAGCTCGGGAGAAGGCAATTTTGTGAGGTTTTTGAAGAGGAAATAAGTGAGTAACGATTCCTAACCCTATTTCGTTTATATTTCATTAATCTATTACTGTTTTACACATCCAATCAAAGAATTTGAGTGGAATAATGGGGAATTGGGGGAAAAGTTCCCCAACCGAGTTTTTGGGTTTTGATCGGGTTTTAGTTGTCGAAATTGAGTTATTTTTTGACGAGGGATCTCGTGAGTTAATGGGTGTTCTAAATTGGTAACTTTTACCCGATTACGAGATATGGGTCCGGGGAGGATTTTTGGGCGTCTTTCTAATTTCCCGCCGTAGCTTTAAATTCATTAGTTAAACTAGTTGCTTGTAGTTTTATTTACGTTATATAATTGATAGAATAGATTTGGGCCACTCGGAGTTGGATACTCGTGGCAAGAGCATGGTATCAGATTGATTTTGAGATGGTTCGAGGTAAGTGGCTTGCCTAACCTTGTGTGGGTGAACTCCCCTTAGGATTTTGGTACTGTTGTTATATGAAATGTCGTGTACGTGAGGTGACGAGTGTGTACATGTGATAATTGCTAAAAAAACCCCATTTTCATTAAGTAAACATCTATGTTTTCCTTTAATTGAGCATTACTAGTATATGCAGCCTCCTGTTTAGCTTAGGAAAAAATGCTTACGTGACTTAGTTGTCTTACCTGCTTTAACTGCTTACTTGAATTCTGTGTAACATGTTTACGGTAGAAGTTACTCATTTTCTTTGATACGAACCTAAATAGAACTATAGACTTCCTTCTTGAGACTGCTGTGTGTATTGATTTGGTTTTGTATTTACTTTGGAACTATGGTACGGTATCCCGGGAGATCCCCCTGTCCTGGATATTTACGTTTGGGACTACAGATCGGTATCCCGGGAGATCCCCCTGTACTGGATATTTACGTTTGGGACTACAGATCGGTATTCCGGGAGATGCCCCTGCACATTTACGATTTGGACTATGGGACGGTATCCCGGGAGATCGTCTACACATTTACGTTTGGACTACAAGACGTTATCCTGGGAGATCCCCCCGTTGATATCTCTGTGTACTGAGTTATTTCTTTCTGTGATTTCATCTTTATTGACTGTTAGTATTTTAATTATACTGTCACATTTCATACTGTTTTACCTTGGTATCAATATAGCCAGAAAGGCCCTGACGTGATCACGTCACTACTCGGCCGAGGTTAGGCTTGGCACTTACTGGGTACCGCCGTGGGGTACTCATGCCCTTTCCTGCAAATGTTCTTCGTGTGCAGATCCAAGTTCTTCTTCTCAGCCATACTATCCGTGAGGCGAAGCGATTCAGAGACTTCGAGGTATATCTGCCGCATTCACAGACCTAGAAGTCCCTCTCTATTCTCCATGCAGTTATAGACTTCTTGTATCTTTCCTTGTTTAGACTTCTGGAGTTAGAACACTATGTTTTCTTTAGCTTGTGATTCATGAGATTTCGGGTTTTGGGAGTGTTACTATTGGTCGAGAGTGTTATTATTGTATATGCTGAGCAGCATTTTACACACTTTATTTATATTTACCTGTTAGTTGGCTAGTTTTGTGCTTTTAATTCTTTTTCCGCTAATTGTTAGGCTTACCTAGTCGTAGAGACTAGGTGTCGTAACCACAGTTCATGGAGGGAGAACTTGGGTCGTGACAAGTTGATATCAGAGCTCTAGGTTCAGAGGAGTCATGAATCACAAGCCGTTTTATTAGAGTCTCGCGGATCGGTACGGAGACGTCTGTACATATCTTCGAGAGGCTATGTAACCGTTAGGAAATTCCACTTTATTTGATTTCCTCGTCGTGTGAGATTATTGATATCAAAATTCTAAACCTCTTTCTTCTATTCTCTCACAGATGGTGAGGACACGTGCTGCCGAAGATGACCAGGCACCCGCGCCCCCTGCTAGAGCCGCCAGAGGCCGGGGCCGGGGTAGAGGCCGAGAATGCGCACGTGGTGCAGCCAGAGTACCCGTGCGAGCTGCTACTGAGGAGCCACCAGCAGCTCTAGCCGGAGCCCAGGCGCCTGATACGCTTACTGCTACTACTCCTCCAACTCTCTAGGAGACCCTTGCACAATTCATGAGAATGTACACCACTTTAGCTCAGGCGGGGTTGATTCTCCTTGTTGCACCCATATCTCATGCCGGGGGAGGAGCACAAACTCCTACCGCCCACACCCTAGAGCAGCGGGTTCAGGTTGATCAGATCCCAGAAGTTATACCGGTGCCGCTTGTAGCCCCAGTTCAGCCCAAGGATAGGGCAGTAGCTTCAGAGGAGCAACAACGAAGGCTTGAGAGGTTCAAGAAGTACCAGCCTCCTACATTCTGTGGTCTAGCATCGGAGGATGCCCAGTGATTTCTGGAGGAGTGCCACCGTATCCTCCGCACTTTGGGTATATCAGGATCGAGTGGGGTTTCTTTCACTGCCTTCCAGCTTCGAGGAGCAGCCTATCAGTGGTGGCGTCTTTTGAGTTGGATAGCCCAACTGAGGTAGCTTCCCTTTGATGGTCACAGTTCTCAGATATGTTTTTGAGGGAGTATGTCCCTCAGAGCTTCAGGGATGCATGACGCATGGAGATTGAGCATTTGCGCCAGGGTTCTACGACTGTTTCGAAGTACGTTGTCCATTTCAATGACTGGCTAGGCATGCACCGACCTTGGTTTCTACAGTTCGTGATAGAGTTCGTCGGTTTATTGAGGGACTCATTCCCAGTATCAGGTCTAGCAGGCCCGGGAGTTGGAGATGGATATATCTTATCAGCAGGTGTTGAGCATTGCTAGGAGAGTTGAGGGCATGCTTGCTCGGGATAGAGAGGAGAGAGAGGCCAAGATGTCTCAAGAGTCGAGCCATAATTCTGGTGCTCGTGCCTCAGCTGCAGTTTTTCATGGTAGGGGTTATATGAGCCGCCCCGTTAATTCACCTCTTCCAGAAACCATCGGTATTCGAGCTCCTCCTAGACCTCAAGAGCCTTATTATGCACCTCTAGTATCCAGTGCGCCTCCTGCACGAGGTGCTTTCAGTTGTCAGTGCAGCAGACCTGGCCCGAGCCAGTCACACCCGCCATATTCTCCCAGAGCTTGTTTTGAGTGTGGAGACCGATGCCATATGGTGAGGGATTGCCCTAGACTTAGAACAGGTGCACCTCTACAGACTTCTCAGCCATAGCGTACTCCGCAGATTTCCCAGGCTATGATCACAGCACCAGTTGCTACCCCACCTTCTCAACCAGCTAGAGGTGGAGGCCGAGGAGGTAGAGGTCGCCCTAGAGGGGGAGGCCAGGCCAGATACTATGCCCTTCCTGCCCGTACTAAGGCTGTGGCCTCCGATTATGTCATCACGGGTATTGTTCCGGTCGGTCATAGAGATGAATCGGTTCTATTCGATCCGGGCTCCACTTATTCTTATGTGTCCTCTTATTTTGCCCCGCATTTGGGCGTTTATCGGGATTCTTTGAGTTCCCCTATTTAAGTTTCTACTCCTGTGGGAGATTATCTTGTTGTAGACCGCGTTTATCGGTCGTGTTTGGTTACTCTTAGTGGTTTTGAGACCAGAGTCGATTTATTATTGCTCAGCATGGTAGATTTTGATGTTATCTTGAGCATGGACTAGTTGTCGCCCCATTATGCTATTCCTGATTGTCACGCCAAGACCGTGACACTGGCTATGCCAGGTGTACTTACGAGTAGAGTGGAGGGGTACCTTAGATCACATTCCCAGTAGAGTTATTTCATTTCTTAAACCTCAGCGAATGGTTGAGAAGGGGTGTGACGCGTATCTAGCTTCTGTGAGAGATGTCAGTATTGATACCCCTACAGTTGATTCAGTCGCAGTAGTGTGGGATTTCTCTGATGTGTTTCCAGCTGACCTTACGAGCATGCCGCCCGACAAAGAATTGATTTTCGCATTGATTTGTTGCCGGGCACTCAGCCCATTTCTATTCTTCAATACCGTATGGCTCCTCCTAAGTTGAAGGAGTTGAAGGAACAGTTACATGAATTGCTTGATAAGGGTTTTATTCGGCCCAGTGTGTCACCTTAGGGTGCTCCTGTCTTGTTTGTGAAGAAAAAGGATGGTTCTATGTGTATGTGCATTGATTATCGCCAGTTGAAGAAGGTTACAGTGAAGAACCGGTATCCCTTGCCTCGTATCGATGACCTGTTTGATCAGTTACAGGGTGCTCGAGTGTTTTCTAAGATTGACTTACGTTTAGGTTATCATCAGTTGAAGATTCGGGAGTCAGATATCCCGAAGACTGCCTTCAGGACTTGGTATAGTCATTACGAGTTCCTTGTTATGTCATTTGGGCTGACCAATGCCCTAGAAGCATTTATGCATTTGATGCACAGTGTATTCTGGCACTATCTTGACTCGTTCGTCATTGTTTTTATTGATGTCATTCTGGTATACTCCTGGAGTCGGGATGATCATGAGCAGCACCTGAGGACAGTGCTTCAGACCTTGAGAGAAAAGAAATTATATGCAAAGTTCTCCAAATGTGAGTTCTGGTTAGATTCCGTGGAATTCTTGGGTCACGTAGTATCAAGTGAAGGGATCAAGGTGAATCCGAAGAAAGTGGAAGCAGTGCAGAGTTGGCCCGGACCATCCTCAGCTATACAGATCCGTAGTTTCCTTGGCTTGGCGGGTTATTACCGTCGATTTGTTGAGGGATTTTCATGTATTGCAGCACCTATGACTAGGCTAACCCAGAAGGGTGCTCCGTTCAGGTGGACGGAGGAGTGTGAGGAGAGCTTCCAGAAGCTCAAGACAGCTTTGACTACAACCCCAGTATTGATATTGCCTACAAGTTTGGGGTCTTATACTGTCTACTGTGATTCCTCGAGGATTAGCCTCAGAGCGGTATTGATGCAGGACGGTAGGGTGATTGCCTACGCGTCCAGACATCTGAAGGTGCATGAGAAGAATTATCCTGTCCATGATCTCGAGTTAGCTGCTATTGCTCACGCCTAGGAGATCTGGCGTCATTATTTGTACGGTGTTCCTTGTGAGATCTACACTGATCACCGGAGTTTGCAGCATCTGTTCAAGCAGAAGGACCTTAATTTGCGTCAGAGGAGGTGGTTAGAGCTGCTGAAAAGGACTATGATATCACTATCTTGTATCACCGGGGCAAGGTCAATGTGGTGGCTGATGCTTTGAGTCGCCGGGCGGAGAGTTTGGGGAGTTTGGCTTATCTGTCAGGAGCAGAAAGGCCCATGGCGATGAGAGTTCAGGCCTTAGCCAACCAGTTTGTGAGGTTGGATATTTTGGAGCCAGTCGGGTCCTAGCTTGTGTGATTTCTCGGTCTTCCTTGTTTTGATCGTACTAGAGAGCATCAGTATGATGACCCTCATTTGCTTGTCCTCAAGGACAAAGTTCTGCATGGTGATGCCAGGGATGTGACCATTGGTGATGACGAGGTATTGAGGATGCAAGGCTGGATATGTCTACCCAATGTTGATGGGCTTCGGGAGTTGATTTTGGAGGAGGCCATAGTTTGCGATATTCCATACATCCGGGTGCCGCGAAGATGTACAAGGATTTGAGGCAGCACTATTGGTGGAGGAGGTGTCACGACCCAAGTCCTCCCTCCATGAACTGTCGTGTCGACACCCAGTCTCTACGACTAGGTAATCCTAACAATTTGTGGAAAAATAATTAAAGGTGCAAAACTAGCCAACTTACATGTAAATATAAATGAAGTGTTTAAAATGCTGCTCGGCATATACAATAATAACACTCTCGACCAATAATAACACTCCCAAAACCCAGAATGTCATGAATGACAAGCTAAAGAAAATAAATAGTGTTCTAACTCCAGAAGTCTAAACGAAAGAAAATACCAGAAGTCTATAACTAAAGGGAGAATAGAGAGGGACTTCCAGGTCTGCGGACGCGGCAGATATGCCTCGAAGTCTCTGGATCGCCTTGCCTCATGGATAGTATGGCTGAGCAGAAGAACCTGGATCTGCACACGAAAACCATGTGCAGGAAAGGGCATGAGTACACCCAGCGGTACCCAGGAAGTGCCAAGCCTAACCTCGGTCAAGTAGTGACGAGGAGAGGTTAGGGCCCTACTGGTTATATATATAACCAGGAAAAACAATATGAAATGTGACAGTATAACTAAAATTTTAACAACAATTAAAAGTGAAATCACAGAAAGAAATAACTCAGTACACAGAGATATCAACAACGGATCTCCCAGGATAACGTCCTGTAGTCCCAAACGTAAAATGTGCCGAGGATCTCCTGGGATACCGTCCCGTAGTCCAAATTATAAATGTTCAGGGGGATCTCCCGGAATACCGACCGTAGTCCCAAACGTAAATACCCAGTACAGGGGGATCTCCCGGGATAGCGTCTCGTAGTCCCAAAGTGAACATGCAAGGGGATCTCTCGGAATTCCGTTCCGTAGTCCCAAAGTAAATACACAACAGTCTCAACAAGGAAATTTACAGTTCTATAAAAGTTTGTATCAAGAAAAACAAGTAATTTCTACCCTAAACATGCTCAATTTGAGGAAAAACACAGATATTTACTTAATGAAAATGGGGATTTTCAACAATTAGCACGTGTACGCATTTGTCACCTCACGTACACAACATTCATATAACAACAGTACAAAAATCCTAAGGGGAGTTCCCCCACACAAGGTTAGGCAAGCCACTTACCTCGAACCAGCTCAAAATAAATCGGATAACACGCTCTTGCCACGAGTATCCGACTCCGAGTGGCCCAAATCTAATCAAATCAATTACATAACGTAAATAAAACTACAAGAAACTAATTTAACTAATGAATATAAAGCTACGACGAGAAATTAGAAAGACGCCCAAAAATCCTCTCTGGGCCCACGTCTCGAAATCGGGTAAAAATTATAAATTATGAATACCCATTCACTCACGAGTCTAGCCATACCAAAATCACTCAAATCCGATACAAGAATCTCGACCAAAATCCCAAAATTCGGCCTAGGAACTTTACTCAGTTTTTCCCAAAATTTCACCCCTAATCCGAAATTAAATGATGAAATTAAGCTTAAATTATTGGGATCCAATCAAAAAGGAGTTAGGAATCATTAGCCACAAACTTCCTCCAAAAATCTCTCCAAATTTGGCCTTCTGCCGAGCTCCCAATTAGTTTTTGAAGTTATGAACTCAAACCCTCGAAATTTCATATTTCTGCCCAGCGATTACCGCATCTGCGGGTCATAGGGGCGCATCAGCGGTCCCATTTCTGCAACTAGGGGACCGCACCTGCGAAAAGTCATTAAACCTCCAGGCATCCTCGCAGTTGCGGTTCCGCTTCTACGGTCCATGAGCCGCATCTGCGACCAGTGATCTCCATGCGTCAGACCGCATCTGCGGTTACGAAACCGCTTCTGCGGCACTGCACCTGCGGTCCAACATCCGCAGGTGCGAAAACAATAGGTTCAGCAATTTCAGAAATTGCCTAAGTCCAAATTCCAATCCGTTAAGCATCCGAAACTCACCCGAGGCCCCCGGGACCTTAACCAAACATACCAACCAATCCTAAAACATCATACGAACTTAGTCGAACCCTGAAATCACATCAAAGAACGAAAAAACCACGAATCACTCTCCAATCCAAACCTAATGAACTTGAATTTCCAAATTTCTACAACCGATGCCAAAACCAACCAAACCATGTACGATTGACACCAAATTTTGCACACAAGTCACATTCAACACTACGGACCTATGCCAACTTCAGGAATCGGATTTCGACCCCGATATCAAAATTTCACTATCGATCCGAAAACTCCGAAAATTCAACTTTCGTCATTTCAAGCCTAATTAAGCTACGGACCTCCAAAACACAATCCGGACACGCCCCTAAGCCTGAAACCACCCAATGAAGCTAACGGAATCGCTGGAATTCAATATCGGATCCGTCTTCACACTGCTCCGACTACGGTCCAAATTCTAAAACATAAACTCTCATTTAGTGACTAAGTGTCCCAAAACACTGCGAAACTCAAAACAAATCATCCCGGCAAATCACAATAGCAGAAATAAACACGGGGGAAGCAGTTAATAAGGGATCAGGGCGTAAATTCCCAAAATTACCGGCCGGGTAGTTACATCCTCCCCCCCTCATAAAACATTTGTTCGTCCTCGAACGAGCATAGAAACATACCTGAAGTGGTGAAAAGATGAGGGTAACAGCTGCGCATATCCTGCTCGGTCTCCCAAGTCGCCTCCTCGACCGGCTGACCCTGTCACTGAACCTTCATTGATGCAATATGCTTTGACCTCAGCTTTCGAACGTGCCTGTCCAATATAGCCACTAGCTCCTCAACATAAGATAGGTCCTTGCCCAACTGGACTGGTCTGAAATCCAACATGTGCGACGGATCACCGTGATACCTCCGGAGCATCAAAACATGAAATATCGAATGAACTCCTGCCAAGCTGGGAGGTAAGGCAAGCTCATAAGATACCTCCCCAACACGTCGCAATACCTCAAAGGGACCAATAAACCTAGGGCTCAATTTGCCCTTCTTCCCGATTCTCATAACGCCCTTCATAGGCGAAACCCGAAGCAAAACCCGCTCTCCAACCATAAATGAAACATAGCGAACCTTTCGATCCGCATAAATCTTCTGTCTGGACTGGGCTGTGTAGAGTCTATCCTGAATCACCTTAACCTTCTCCAAAGCATCCCGAACCAAGTGTGTGCCCAATAACCTAGCCTTGCCCGGCTCGAACCAACCTACCAGGAATCTACACTGCCTACCATACAGAGCCTCATACGGTGCCATCTGAATGATGGACTGGTAACTGTTGTTGTAGGCAAATTCCGCTAGTGGTAAGAACTAATCCCAAAAACCTCCAAACTCCATCACACATGCACGGAGCATATCCTCAAGAATCTAGATAGTGCGCTCGGATTGTCCGTTTATCTAGGGGTGAAATGCTATGCTCAACTCCACCCGAGCACCCAACTCATATTGTACAACCCACCAGAACCGTGATGTGAACTGAGTACCTCTATCTGAAATGATGGAAACTGGAAACCATGCAGACGAACAATCTGTCGGATATAAATCTCAGCCAACCACTCTAAAGAATAGGTCATACACACAGGAATGAAGTGCGCAGACTTGGTCACCCGATCCACAATCACCCAAATGGCATCGAACTTCCTCAAAGTCTCTGGGAGTCCAACTATGAAGTCCATGGTAATCTGCTCCCACTTCCACTCCGGAATCTCTATCTGTTGAAGCAAGCCACCCGGTCTCTGGTGCTCATACTTCACCTACTGACAATTGAGGTACCGAGCTACAAACCCAACTATATCTTTCTTCATCCTCCTCCACAAATTGTGCTCCCTCAAATCCTCGTACATCTTCGCGGCACCTGAATTGATGGAATACCGCAAAATGTGGGCCTCCTCCAAAATCAACTCCCGAAGCCCATCAACATTGGGTACACATATCCGACCCTACATCCTCAATACCCCGTCATCACCAATGGTCACATCTCTGGCATCACCATGAAGAACCTTGTCCTTGAGGACAAACAAGTAAGGTTCATCATACTAACGCTCTCTGATACGATCAAACAAGGAAGACCGAGAAACCACACAAGCTAGGACCCGACTAGGCTCCGAAATATCCAACCTCATAAACTGGATGGCTAAGGCCTGAACATCCATCGCCATGGGCCTCTATGCTGCTGGTAGATAAGCCAAACTCCCCAAACTCATCGCTGTCCTTCAGCAGCTCTAACCACCTCATTTGACGCAAATTAATGTCGTTCTACTTGAACAGATGCTGCAAACTCTGGTGACCAGTGTAGTCTCGCAAGGAACACCGTACAAATAATGATGCCAGATCTTCAAGGCGTGAACAATAGCAGCTAACTCGAGATCATGGACAGGGTAATTCTTCTCATTCACCTTCAGCTGTCTGGACGCGTAGGCAATCACCCTAGTATCCTGCATCAATGCCGATCAAAGGCCAATCCTCAAGGCATAAAAATAGATAGTATAAGAACCCAAACCTGTAGGCAATATCAATATTGGGGCGGTAGTCAAAGCTATCTTGAGCTTTTGAAAGCTCTCCTCACACTCCTCCGTCCACCTGAACTGAGCACCTTCTGGGTCAACCTAGTCATAGGTTCTGCAATAGATGAACATCCCTCAACAAAACGACGGTAATAACCCGCCAAGCCAAGAAAACTACGGATCTCTGTAGCTGAGGATGGTCTGGACAAACTCTACACTGCTTCCACTTTCTTCGGATCCACCTTGATCACTTCACTCGATACCACGTGACCCAAGAATGCCATGAAATCCAGCTAGAACTCACATTTCAAGAACTTCGCATATAATTTCTTTTCTCTCAAAGTCTGAAGCACTGTCCTTAGGTGTTGCTCATGATTTTCCCGACTCTGAGAGTATACCAGAATATCATCAATAAAGACTATGGCAAACGAGTCAAGATATGGCCGGAATACACTGTGCATCAAATGCATAAATGCTACTGGGGAATTGGTTAGCCCAAATGACATAACAAGGAACTCGTAATGACCATACCGAGTCCTGAATGCAGTCTTCGGGATATTTGGCTATTGAATCTTCAACTGATGATAACCTGAACACAAGTCAATCTTAGAAAACACTCGAGCACCCTGTAACTGATCAAACAATTCATCAATACAAGGCAAAGGATACTGGTTCTTCACTGTAACTTTGTTCAATTGGCGATAATCAATGCACATACGCATAGAACCATCCTTCTTCTTCACAAACACGACAGGAGTACCCCAAGGTGACACACTGGGCCGAATAAAGTCCTTATCAAGCAATTCCTGTAACTGCTCCTTCAACTCTTTCAACTCAAGAGGAGCCATACGGTAAGGAGGAAAAGAAATGGGCTGAGTGCCCGGCAACAAATCAATGGCAAAGTCAATATCTCTGTCGGGCGGCATGCCCAGAAGATCAGCTAGGAACACATCAGAGAAATCCCGCACTAGTGGGACTGAATCAACTGTAGGGGTATCAATACTGACATCTCTCACATAAGCTAGATACGCATCACACCCCTTCTCAACCATGCACTGAGCTTTAAGAAATGAAATAACTCTACTGGAAGTGTGATCTAAGGTACCCCTCCACTCTACTCGTGGTACACCTGGCATAGCCAGCGTCACAGTTTTGGCGTGACAATCAAGAATAGCATAATGGGGCGACAACCAGTCCATGCCCAAGATAACATCAAAATCTACCATTCTAAGTAATAACAAATCGACTCTAGTCTCAAAACCACTAAGAGCAATCAAACACGACCGAGATACACCCAAACACTACCAAAAAATTGGTCTATGGTAACGCATGGAAAACCGTTCCGGTAGGTAGCTAAACCGTTGTCGTAGCGATATTGGAACGGTTTACAGACCGTCACATCCGCTCGCGTTCCAATAGAGCTATAGGAACGGTTCTTGGAACAATTTTCATATCCATTGCTATAGAGACGTCTATCGCAACGGTTTTCCTTTTCTCTATTGGAACGATTATTCCTTCCAATTGGGACGGTTTAAAATCGTTACTATAATGTGTGTGCAACGACTCATAACCATTAGCATATTATCTAATGCAACACTTTCGTAAGCTATTGTTATGGTTATTTATGGATATAACAACGGTCTCTTTAAGCTATTGTAACAGTTATTTTTGTATCGCTACGGTTTTAAATACCTATTGAAACGTTTTAGAGGGCATTTTGGAACGGTTAACTAGATCTATTGGAACGGTTTACTGGATCTATTGGAACGGTTTACATTCTAATGGAACGCCATTTGTGTCCTATTGCAACGGTTATGATAGGCTATATATATATATATATATATATATATATATATATATATATATATATATATATATAATAAATTATAATAACACTAAAATATAAATAAATCACAAAATGAAATTATTAATATTATAACTTGTCCAACAGGCTAATAATATCCATAAAAGTAAATGTTCTAGNCTCCTACTCAAGAGCAGAGTCTTTTGCACTTCTCCATGTCTTTTGTTACTTCAGTAGAGCTCTGATCAATTTTACTGTAGAAAGCGATAAAAATATGAAAGGGTATATATAGAACAAGCAGATAGACAGAGAGAAAGTGAGAAAGAAATGTTTGTAGATGCAATGAAATGAATGGTTACAATCTATAGCTCTAACTAATAGTTACAAGAAAGAACAAGCAGTTAGAATAAAAATGCAAGAAAGACTATGATGGAAGAGTGAAATATGAAAACCAATAGCTTCAAAGGAGAACTATACAAAATCCTGGTTGACATTGAAAACATGTGCATTTGTTTTGCCAAGAACATATGACAATGGACAGAATAGGCAAATATTGACAGTATAAGTCCAAGTTTTCATAGCTAATGTAAATATTTGCCCATTTCTTCATGCCGCTATGCAGATAAACAATATACTTCCTTGAGTCTCAGTGCTAATCAGCTTACCCTATCATCTTCAGCATGTTCTCCATTGCCACTTGCACTTGTTGTGAGAGGTCTGCATATCCATTATATGGAACAAATAAGTTCCTCATGACGTGCAATTCCACAAGGTATACTAACATTTGATGGCAACATATATCAACACATTATAGACCTTCCACTAACCGAAAATAGAGGTTCCATTTCAACATGACCAGGCCAGTAACATTAATGACTAAAGGAAAAGAGAGAGAAAATTCAAATGATTTCTCAAATAGTATCACATTGAGAACCTGCTGGTAACAAAAAAGTAATAAGTTCTCTTCCAATGAGTCCAATAACTATCAGGATTCCGGAATATATTGGTCTATATTAAGATTAATTTTTTATAAGTCTATATTATGACTAATCATAACTGCGTTCTAAGAATTTACGACAATTATCTAATATACAGAGGAGAAGCCAGAATTTTAAGTTCATGGGTCCGGGATTTGAGTCTTTTTAAGTCACCAGTTCTAAATTAATAATTTGTACATATTCAATAGATTTCTTAAAACAAATATAAGGGTTCGAAAGGCTAGCTCTGCCCCTGCTGATATACATGTCCTATCCCTCAAATAAACAACCAAACAATGCCAGTCATCGGTTTTCATGCCAAATAGACCTTCATGTCGAGACAAATCTTTCTAATATTTAGAAGACCAAGATGCACAAGAACAAAAATGATGTAGAAGATTTAGGCAGATGTCTTATTGTATAGTCTTGCCAATTTTATTGAATTCCACTCCTGGTGCACATATTGATATTGCCTTGTCCAAGCATTCTTTAGTCACCTAACACATCAAATAGAAAATAATAGGTGGGATTATTGCAGATGCATCTGTACAATCAAATAAGGTATTTCCTTCCACAGTACAAAGAAAAAAAAACAAATTTTATTTTTGATAAGTTAAAGCAAAAAGAAAACCTAGAAGTAGAAAGGTAGAAATTCAAATTAAGCAAAAGAGGCAACGACATGTGATTTAAACTACACTTTCTTCATAGATTCTCAATTATTGAGGTTCTTTATTCAGGTTGAAATTCTGATCACCAGCGATCAGTTATTAGGTCAGCCTATTCCATGTAATTGTCATTTGTGGAGTTAAGCTAGAAATTTTGAGCATTCATCAATAATTAAACTTGTTTACCATGTCATCTGAAAATTACACCTAACAAAAAAGTTCAAAGAAAAATGTAGTTCCATTTCGGGAAAAGATACCATGCTTTCTCCTTTTTCTTTTTGTCATTTTTTTATGACTAAGATAGCAAGCTTTTCTCACTCGCTCATATAGTCAAACCATCTCTAAAATCAAGCATTGCTTCTATGTGAAGTCTACTGAATGACAACCTGGAAAATATGGCCTGAGATGTCTCAATGATATGGAAAAGCATACTACATGCAGTTACAATGTGAAAGAACACAGCTCTGTCGGACAGCTCACTAGCACACACATTTCAGGGCATGCTGAGACCAGGTCACCAAGAATTTATTTGACATTCACATAATACAAGTAAACTACACAGCTATAACTTTTCGATAGTGTGCTACCGTCACAAGATTGAGGACCTGCACAAGAACATGTATCACCTTGAATTACAAAAAACAGATACTCTCTATCCCAATTTATGTGAAATGATTTACATTGATATTCTGATTAAGCTGACCATGTGTACTTAACAATATGTTATACAACTTTCACTTCTGCCAAGAGTACAAATTCAAACAAAGATGTCATATTTTCCCAAACACACTTGTTGTTCAAATGTTATACTTGAACAAAGATGTCATATTTTCCCAAACACACTTGTTGTTCAAATGTTATACTTGAATATATTTTTCCACTTATACATTATAATACACAAGTCTTATTAACTTATTCAGCTACATGCACTGTCAAACTGTAAATGAGATGGGTTGTCAGCTGAGGCAATAAAGATAAGGGGCACTATTCATGTCAGATATGATTAAAAAAAATGACATAACAAACATGTAGACACATAAGAGATTTTCCAATACACGGAGTGAATCCGAAGTTTTGCCAAAAATGCTTTTCTTACAAAGCTGGAGAAACTTATCAGGTTATCAACAAAAATAGGAAGTTGAACTTCCAGACATCAGGGCCATAAAAAGAATATTTTCATTGCTTTTAATCATGAGCACAAATGCCGAGTATAGATACAAAAAACTGGTACTAAATTTCCCTATATTGAGAGAGTAAATATACAACCAAAAAGTCATACCAGCACCAAGTTTTTGGCTTCCTCATCAACATTTCCTACAAAGAACATAGCTGATGTATCACCATGGTAACCCTGCATATATCAACCAAGCCAAAGAGAGAAAACAAAGAAAATCAATCTTTAGGAGGCAGACTGCATTTACACAACCATGTTTTACTAATTAAATTTCAAGTGAGAAACACAAAAGGAAGGGAAGTCATAGAAGACGGTGCATCAAGAGAGGCTCATCCTCTATACAATGAGAGGTGTCGTCAATGTAATAAAAATAGCGAAGCTGGCCTTTTTGACAAAAGTAAAGATAATACATCTTTATGATTTTCTTAAGCATTTTACAAGAGTCAAACTATTAACTGACACTTACGCTCCATATTACTTGACATTAAAAAATTTATTACAAAATTTTTACACTGAAGAAAAGACTTCCCAGCTTTCTCTATTTATGTGGTAAACTAGAGGACTGGTTATATCACCTTTACCCATCTCCTTTCACTGATCAACCTATAGTAAGTAACTACCTTACACCACCAACAAATGACTATAGCCATACTATCTTGAACTACCCACCACCACAATCCAACACACTAAACTCCCTACTGATAACATTCTCGTCACTTTCCATCAATGCCCCATCCACTGACTATTCACACCTTTGCGACCTCCATTGAAAATATAGTCATCAGAACCCCACCCCCACCCCCACCCTTCAATATATTGATTAAATCTCCATCATCATGACCACAAGCACCCCTTCTACCCAAGTAGGTACAATGGGAGCAAAATGGCGTTTGGAGACTTAAGTAGGAGATAGTAGTGGAGATCAGTAAGGGCACATGAAACTAAAAATAAAATAATAACGAAAGAAAGGTAGATTAAAGGGAGTTGTAAAAAGTACTATCTATGCTTGAGGTTCACAAAGTGAAATGATATAGCTAGTTTTCATGTAACGGCATAAGTGAGCAAGAAACAAAGATAAAGCACAAATTCAGTTCAAGATATTACCATTACCAACAGTAATAAATCTAGTGATTTAATCCCACTCAGCAGACAGGCAAACCAAAATTAGACGATTATATCAAAATTGACATGTAAGAAGATGCAAAAGCCGTGGTTTTGAAGAGTAAGGATAATAGCATCTTGAAGAAGCATGAGAAGCCATATATCTTACCTCATTGTATTTATAGCTTCAGGAAGGTATCTTATCTCTTCATGGATACATAACATCTTTCAGTATAAACAGAAAACTTGAAGCAATGAAGAGAAAAGAAACGACACTAATTAATTGCAACAAAATACTTACATTAAGATAAACGGCAATGTCAATATTGACAATATCCCCATCCTAAATCATGAAATACCACAGAACATAAGAATGTTAGCCTGTTGCTAAGTTGAATTCTTGGTTATGATAAAACCAACTATTCAGTAGGGCAAACCTCAAGTGGACGTGAATCTGGAATTCCGTGGCAAATGCACTCATTCACTGAGGTGCACACGCTCTTTGGATGAGAGATGAAAGGCGAAGGCTATGGTGGAATATAACACAGGCCTGGAAAGTTTTTCGGACAGATTTGTGGTCGATTTTTTGCTAGGGAATTAGAAATTAATGTGATTTTGGGGATTTTTGGTTTAATCCTTTCTGGGTTTTCAATTAACGTGTAGAGAAGAGGGGTTTCAGACTGGGCGCTAGGGAGATAGGGTGGTGCAGCAGAGGTGGCTAATGTCTTTCTAAGGTTCCTCCTGCTGGTTTGGTGAGAGAGGGGTCGACGCTGATCTTGATAGGGTCTGCTAGGTTGACGGCTGCTATACGTCTGCTAATATATAGAAAAGTTTCAGAGGAAAGAAATTGTGAAAAAAAATTGGTAGCTTGCCAAAGCACATAGAATTTTGTGATATCTCACATCAGTTGGTAAGATTATAAAGGAGCAAGATGGTGACTCTTTAGCTACTGTTAAATTACTTACTCTAGGTTGTGTGTGAGTTGGGATGTGTACCGAAAAAGAAATACCATAGCTTTTGCCGGAGTCATGACGGAGCCTTGCCGGATTGACTAGCGCAAGAGGTTAGGGTTGAAGCTAAGAGAAGGGCGGATATGTCCTGATGTTTAAGAGGCAAGTTAGAGAATAAAAAAATGTCTAGGGTTGAATAAAAGAAAAAGGTAAATCCAGTATACTAAAATTAGAAGAGGGAAAATTTGGTGGGAAAGTGCAACCGTTGCAATAGCCTAATTTTTCACATAACCGTTGCTATTGATGAATCGTTTAGAACGGTTAACCTAACCGTTGCTGTAGATTTATCTTTGGCAACGGTTATTATCCTAATGCAACGGTTTACTCTTAGAAGTGTTTCAATAGGGTGGAATATCTTATGCAACGGTAACAACCGTTGCAGTAGATTGTCTATTGCAACGGTTATGTCACCATTGCTAAAACATCTGTTCCAATAGGCTTATTTTCTAGTAGTGAAATGCATGGCAAAATAAGAGGACATATAAGAATAAGTGGAGCCTGGATCGAATAGAACCGATGCATCTCTTTGACAGACCGGAACAATACCTGTGATGACAGAATCCGAGGCAACAGCCTCAGTACGGGCAGGAAGGGCATAGTATCTGGCTTGGCCTCCCCCTCTAGGGCGACCTCTACCTCCCCGACCTCCACCTCTAGCTAGCTGAGCAGGTGGGGTAGCAACTGGTGCTGTGATCATGGCCTGGGAACTCTGCGGAGCACGTTGTTGTTGAGAAGTCTAAGGAGGTTCACCCATCCTAAGTCTAGGGCAATCCCTCACCATATGGCGTGTGTCGCCACACTCAAAATAAGCTCTAGGAGGACGTGGCGGCTGTGACTGGCTCGGGCCAGGTCAACTAGACTGACCACTAAAAACACCCCGCGCAGGAGGCACACTAGATACTAGAGGTGCATAATAAGGCTCCTGAGGTCTAGGAGGAGCTGGAATACCACTGGCTGCTGGAACAGTTGAATGAACGGGGCGACTCATATAACCCCTACCATGACGAACTGCAGCTGGGGCACGGGCACCAGAATAATGGCCCGACTCTCGAGACCTCTTGGCCTCTCTCTCCTCTCTATCCCGAGCAAGCATTCCCTCTACTCTCCTAGCAATGCTCACCACCTGCTGATAAGCAATATCCATCTCTAACTCCTAGGCCATGCTAGACCTGATACTGGGAATGAGTCCCGCAATAATCCGGCGAACTCTCTCACGAACCGTAGAAACCAAGGCCAGTGCATGCCTAGCCAAGTCACTGAAACGGACAGCATACTCCGAAATAGTCATAGAACCCTGGCGCAAATGCTCAAACTCCGCGCGCCATGGGCACTGAGGCTCTAGGGGACATACTCCCTCAAAAACATATATGAAAACTGGGACCATGAAAGGGAAGTTGCCTCAGCTGGGTTGTCCAACTCAAAAGTACGCGACCACTAATAGGCAGTGAAAGAAACCCTACTCTGGGGTGCGGGCGGCAGGAGTCTGTGCTCCTCCCCCGGCCTGAGATGTAACTGCAGCAAAGGGAATCAACCCTTCCCGAGCTAAAGTTGTGTACATGCTCATGAACTGTGCAAGGGTCTCCTAGAGAGCTGGAGTAGTAGTAGTAGTAGGCGTATCAAGCGCCTGGACTCCGGCTGGAGCTGCTGGTTGCTCCTCTATGGCAGCTCGCACGGGTGCTCTGGCTGCACCACGTGCGCGTCCTCGGCCTCTACCCCAGCTCTGGCGGCTCTAGCAGCGGGCACGGGTGTTTGATCATCTCCGATAGCACGTGTCCTCACCATCTGTGAGAGAGTAGAAGAGAGAGGTTTAGAATTTTGATATCAATAATCTCGCACGACAAAGAATCAGATGAAGTAGAATTTTCCTAACGGTTACATAGCCTCTCGAAGATAAGTACAGACGTCTCTGTACAGATCCGCGAGACTCTAATAAATCGTCTTGTGATTCATGACTCCTATGAACCTAGTACTCTGATACCAACTTGTCACGACCCAAGTCCTCCCTCCATGAACTGTCGTGATGACACCTAGTTTCTACGACTAGGTAAGCCTAAGAATTTGTGGAAAAAGAATTAAAGGTACAAAACTAGCCAACTAACAGGTAAATATAAATAAAGTGTTTAAAATGTCGCTTGGCATATACAATAATAACACTTTAGACTAATAATAACACTTCAAATACTAATATTGCTCACTTTAAGGAAAAACACGGATATTTACTTAACGAAAATGGGGATTTTCAAGAATTAGCACGTGTACGCACTCGTCACCTCACGTACACGGCATTCATATAACAACAGTACAAAAAATCCTAAGGGCAGTTCCCCCCACACAAGGTTAGGCAAGCCACTTACCTCGAACCAACTCAAAATCAATCCGATAACACGCTCTTGCCACGAGTATCCATCTCCGAGTGGCCCAAATCTAATCAAATCAATTACATAACGTAAATAAAACTACAAGAAACTAATTTGACTAAAGAATTTAAATCTACGACAAGAAATTAGAAAGACGCCCAAAAATCCTCCCCGGGCCCACATCTCGGAATCTGGTAAAAATCACAAATTATGAAAACCCATTAACTCACGAGTCTAGCTATACAAAAATCACTCAAATCCAATACCAAAATCTCGATCAAAATACAAATATTCGGCCTAAGAACTTTTCTCAAATTTTCCCAGTTTTACACCCCATATCCGAGATTAAATGATGACATTAAGAATAGATTAATGGGATACAATCAAAATGGAGTTAGGAATCATTACCCACAAACTTCCTCTGAAAATCTCTCCAAATTTCGCCTTCTACCGAGCTCCTAAGCAATTTTGAAGTTATGAACTCGAACCCTCGAAATTTCATATTTCTGCCTAGCGATTACCGCATCTGTGGTCATGGGGGCGCATCTGCTGTCCCACTTCTGCGACTAGGGGACCGCACCTGCAAAAAGTCTTTAAACCTCCAGGCACCACACCTGCGCTCCCTTCCTCGCAGATGTGGTTCCGCTTCTGCGGTCCTTTAGCCGCATCTGCGACCAGTGATCTCCATGCCTAAGACCGCATCAGCGGTTACCAAACCGCTTCTGCGGCGCCGCACCTGCGGTTAAACATTCGCAGGTGCGAAAACAACAGGTTCAGCAATTTCAGAAGTTTCCTAAGTCCAAATTCTAATCCGTTACGCATCCGAAACTCACCCGAGGCCCCCGGGACCTCAACCAAACATACCAACCAATCCTAAAACATCATACAAACTTAGTCAAACCCTCAAATCACATCAAACAACGCTAAAACCACGAATCACTCTCCAATTCAAACCTAATGAACTTGAATTTCCAAATTTCTACAACTGATGCCAAAACCAACCAAACCATGTGCGATTCACCCAAAATTTTGCACACATGTCATATTCAACACTACGGACCTATTGCAACTTGCGCAATCGGATTCCGACCTCAATGTCAAAATTTCACTATCGATCCGAAAACTCCAAAAATTCAACTTTCGGCATTTCAAGCCTAATTAAGCTACGAACCTCCAAAACATAATCCGGACATGCCCCTTTAGACCGAAATCACCTAGCAGAGCTTACGGATTTTGAAGAATTCCATTCCGGCACCGTCTTCACACTGCTCCGACTACGATCCAAATTCCAAAACTTAATCTCTCATTCAAGGACTAAGTGTCCCAAAACACTGCGAAACTAACAAATCACAATAGCAGAAATAAACATGGGGGAAGTAGTTAATAGGGGATCAAGGCTTAAATTATCAAAAAGAGCGGCCGGGTCGTTACAGGAGGATGAAGAAAGATATAGTTGGTTTTGTAGCTCGGTGCCTTAATTTTCAGCAGGTGAAATATGAGCACCAGAGACTGGGTGGCTTGCTTCAGCAGATAGAGATCCCGGAGTGGAAGTGGGAGCGGATCGCCATGGACTTCGTAGTTGGACTCCCACGAACATTGAGGAAATTCGATGCCATTTGGGTGATTGTGGATCGACTGACGAAGTCCGTGCACTTCATTCCGGTGTGTACTACTTTCCTTTAGAGCGGTTGGCTGAGATTTATATTCGGGAGATTAGTCGTCTACATGGTATTCCAGTTTTCATCACTTCAGAAAGAGGTTCTTAGTTCACATCACGGTTCTGTAGGGTCGTACAACATGAGTTGGGCACTCGGGTAGAGTTGAGCACAACATTTCACCCCCAGACGGACAGATAGTCCGAGTGCACTATTCAGATTCTTGAGGATTTTCTCCGTGCGTGTGTGATGGAGTTTGGAGGTTCTTGGGATCAGTTCTTGCCACTGGCAGAGTTTGCCTACAACAACAGTTATCAGTCCAGCATTTAGATGGCACTGTATGATGCTCTGTATGGTAGGCGATGTAGATCCCTGGTGGGTTGGTTCGAGCCGGGCGAGGATACATTATTGGGCACAGACTTGGTTCAGGACGCTTTGGAGAATGATAAGGTGATTTAGGATAGACTTCGCATGGCCCAATCCAGACAAAAGAGTTATGCGGACCGGAAGGTTCGCGATGTTTCATTTGTGGTTGGAGAGCGGGTCTTGCTTTGGGTTTCACCTATGAAGGGAGTTATGAGATTTGGGAAGAAGGGCAAATTGAGCCTTAGGTTTATTGGTCCCTTTGAGGTATTGCAACGTGTTGGGGAAGTTGCTTATGAGCTTGCCTTACCTCCCAGCTTGGCAGGATTTCATCCGGTATTTCATGTTTCGATGCTCCGGATGTATCACGGTGACCCGTCGCACGTGTTGGATTATAGTTCAGTCTAGTTGGACAAGGATCTATCTTATGTTGAGGAGCTAGTGGCTATACTGGACAGGCAGGTTTGAAAGCTGAGGTCAAAGAGCATTGCATCAGTAAAGGTTCAGTGGCGGGGTCACCGATCGAGGAGGCAACTTAGGAGACCGAGCAGGACATGCGCAGCCGTTACCCTCATCTTTTCACCATATCAGGTATGTCTCTATGCTCGTTCGAGGAAGAACGAATATTTTAAGAAGGGGAGGATGTAACGACCTGGCCGGTCATTTTGAGAATTTACGCCTCGATCCCCTATTAACTACTTCCCCCGTGTCTATTTTGCTATTGTGACCTCCCGGGATGGTTCATCTTGTGTTTCGGAGTGTTTTGGGACACTTAGTCCCCAAATGAGAGTCTAAGTCATAGAATTTGGGCCATAGTCAGAACAATGTGAAGACGACTCCAGAATGGAATTTTGTCTATTCCGTTAGCTCCGTTGGGTAATTTCGAGCTTAGGGGCAAGTCCAGATTGTGTTTTGGAGTTCCGTAGCTTATTTAGGTTTTAAATGCTTAAAGTTAAATTTTTGGAGTTTTCGAACCGACGGTGAAATATTGATATCGGAGTCGGAATCCGATTCAAAAGTTGGAATAGGTCCGTAGTGTTGAATATGACTTGTGAGCAAAATTTGGGGTCAATCGGACATGGTTTGGTTGGTTTCGGCATCGGTTGTAGAATTTTTGAAATTCAAGTTCATTAGGTTTGGATTGGAGGGTGATTCGTGGTTATAGCGTTGTTTGATGTGATTTGAGGGTTCGACTAAGTCGATATGATGTTTTAGGATTGGTTGGCATGTTTGGTTGAGGTCTCGAGGGCCTCTGGAGAGTTTTTGATGCTTAATATTATTGAATTTGGACTTAGGCTAATTTCTGATGTGCTGAACCTGTTGGTTTCGCACCTGCGGATGTTGGACTGTAGGTGCGGCACCGCAGAAGCGGCTTGGCGACTACAGATGCGGTCTAAGGCTTGAAGACCACTGGTCGCAGATGCGGCCCATGAACCGCAGAAGCGGAACCGCATGTGCGAGGAAGGGAGCGCAAGTGCGGTGCCTGGGAGTTTAATGAGTTTTCGCATGTGAGGCCCCCTAGTCGCAGAAGGGGGACCGCAGATGCGACCCCGTGACCACAGATGCGGTAACCGCTGAGCAGAAATATGAAATTTTGAGCGTTTGAAGTTCATAACATCGAATTCGATTTTCAGCTCTGGAGATGGTGGTTTTGTGATGTTTTTGAAGAGAAATCAGTGAGTAACGAGTTCTAACCGTATTTCGTTTATATTTCATTAATCTATTGTTGTTTTACAAATCTAATCAAAAAAATTTAGTGGAATAATGGGGAATTGGGGGAAAAGTTCCCCAACCAAGTTTTTGTGTTTTGATCGGGTTTTAGTTGTCGGAATTGAGTAATTTTTGGACGAGTGATCTCGTAAGTGAATGGGTGTTCCAAATTGGTAGCTTTTACCCGATTCCGAGACGTGGTCCTGGGGAGGTTTTTTGGGCGTCTTTCTAATTTCTTGCCATAGCCTTAAATTCATTAGTTAAACTAGTTTCCATTAGTTTTATTTATGTTATGTAATTGCTTTGATTAGATTTGGATCACTCGGAGTTGGATACTCGTGGCAAGAGCGTGATATCGGATTGATTTTGAGCTGGTTCGAGGTAAGTGGCTTGCCTAACCTTGTGTGGGGGAACTCCTCTTAGGATTTTGGTACTGTTGTTATATGAAATGCCGTGTACGTGAGGTGACGAGTGCGTACATTTGCTAATTACCAAAAAACCTCATTTTCATTAAGTAAATATCTATGTTTTCCTTTAATTGAGCAATTCTAGTATATGAAGCCTCCTGTTTAGCTTAGGAAAGCATGCTTATGTGACTTAACTGTCTTACCTGCTTTAACTGCTTACTTGAATTCTGTGCGGCATGTTTAGGGTGGAAGTTACCTGTTTTCCTTGATACGAACCTGAATAGAACTGTAGACTTCTTTATGGAGACTGTTGTGGGTATTGATTTAGTTGTGTATTTACTTTGGGACTACTAAAAGGTATTCCGAGAGATCCCCCTACATATTTATATTTGGGACTACGGGACGGTATCCCGGGAGATCCCCCTGTACCGGATGTTTACGTTTGGGACTACGGATCGGTATTTTGGGAGATCCCCCTGCACATTTATGATTTGGACTACGGGACGGTATCCCGAGAGATCCTCTGCACATTTACGTTTGGGACAACAGGACGTTCTCCTAGGAGATTCCCCTGTTGATATCTCTATGTATACAGTTATTTCTTTTTGTGATTTCATCTTTATTGACTATTAGTATTTTAATTATACTGTCACATTTCACACTATTTTACCTTGTTATATATATAACCAGAAGGGCACTGACGTGATCTCGTCACTACTCGACCGAGGTTAGGCTTGGCACTTACTGGGTACCGCTGTGGTGTACTCATGCCCTTCATGCACATGTTTTTTGTGTGCAGATCCAGGTTCTTCTGCGTAGCCATACTATCTGTGAGGCGAGGCGATTTAGAGACTTCGAGGTATATCTGCCTCATCCGCAGACCTAGAAGTCCCTCTCTATTCTCCCTGCAGTTATAGACTTCTTGTATCTTTCCTTGTTTAGTCTTCTGGAGTTAGAACATTATGTTTTCTTTAGCTTGTGATTCATGAGATTTCGGGTTTTGGGAGTGTTACTATTGGTCGAGAGTGTTATTATTGTATATGCCGAGCAGCATTTTACACAGTTTATTTATATTTACCTGTTAGTTGGCTAGTTTTGTACCTTTAATTCTTTTTCTGCTAATTGTTAGGCTTACCTACTCGTACTGACTAGGTGCCGTCACGACAGTTCATGGAGGGAGAACTTGGGTCGTGACAGTGGTGGCTGATGCTTTGAGTAGGAAGACTGAGGGTATGGGGAGTCTTGCTTATATTCCAATCACGGGGATACTATTTGCATTGGAAATTCAGGCTCTAGCTAATCAGTTTGTGAGGTTGGATATTTTGGGGCCTAGCCGGGTTCTTACTTGCGTTGTTTCACGATCGTCCTTGTTCGAGCGCACCAAGGCACATCAATATTATGATCCCCATTTGCTCGTCGCGAAGAACATTGTATGACAAGATGATTCTAAGGAAGTTACTATTGGTGATGATGTGGTATCGAGTCTACAGGGTCGGACATGTGCTCTGAATGTGGATGAGTTACGTGAGTTGATTCTTAAGGAGGCCCACAATTTTTGGTATTCCATTCATCCGGGTGCCGCGAAGATGTATCAGGATTTGAGGCAGCACTATTGGTTGCGGAAGATGAACAAAGATATATTAGAGTATGTCACTTGATGCTTGAAGTGTCAGCAGGTGACTTTTTAATTTTGGTTAAAGATCTTAGCTTTATCATTTGGAGTCATTTCCTATCACTTTTATTGATGATATTAAGTTATTTTGGCTAGATTCCTGTCATCTGGAGATTGATTCATGATAGAAGGGCCTATTAGAGGATTTATTTGGCTTGCTTGAGGTAAGTATCTTACCTAAACTTTGTTGAGGCACTAGTTACGTTGCATGAGTTATTTGTGATAGCTATGGGTGGCGCACATGTGTGGGGCTAAGCTCCATGTGTGTGCACCGGGGTATTATCCATGTTCACGGTAGCTTTAGGCTATGATATGTCTTGAATTGATTGCTAAGCTCCATGCTGTGATGTTTCTCTTATTTATACTCCGGTTGTGAGCTATTTGGATCGTTTTAGATGTTTCATATAGGTTAATCTTTTGATTTAAACCTAATAGTTGCTATTTTGTGATGTATTTACTTGATTGAGATATGATATCACACTTTCATATGCATACACCTTAGCATGTCACTTATATACTAGTCCAGGAGTATGAAATTTGAGGTTCTTTGATCATGTACATGTATATTTGCATATCTGCTTTATGTGTGAGATGGTTTGGACCGGTAGCCTGTAACCACGGCAGGCGGACTATGATATTGTGCATACGACCATGCCGGGCGGATTGTGATATTGTTCATGTGACCACACCGGACGAATTGTGATTTTGTGCTTGTGACCACGTCGGGCAGATTGTGTTATTAAGACTGTGCTAGGATATTGAACAATGCCGTGCAGCGTATGGATATAGATCCATCCCCCTAGGGTCACCCTCTCATGTTTCTTTTTGATGTTGTACACGCAAATTAAGGAAAATGGTTATTGGTTTTGTACTGTTATGGAAATTCTGAGGAAAAGTTGGCCCGTGTTTGATTTTGGTTGTTGTATTTCATCTTTACTTGTAACTTCCATTACTGCTATCTGTTTTATTTGCATATCTTCTTTAGACGCTGGAATTTTTTGACTCAGCGTGGTACGCTAAGTAATTGTATGCACCAAGGTGGTTCTTTCTGAGTTCCATGACTTGATCATATTATTGTTTTATACTCGTTGAGTTTATGAACTGTACAGGTGATTGTTGACGATCAATAATTACCTTTTTATAAAGTAATTAAGTATTAGCTTTGAAATTAATAACCTAGCATTGATATTTAAAAATATACTACTATTATTTTAAATACACTATAGAGGTTTTATAATTAATATATATGAGTTACCTCTCAAATTTTGATAATAAAATTACTATAATTCAAACTAGTGTTATAATTTAGAAAATAAAGTATTTTACAAATAACTAATTACAATAGCTAGTACTGTATTTGATAATTATAATTTTACTACATTTCATTGAAAATTAATTAAATAAATTTTGAAAGGGTTAAAAACTAAAAGGTTACAATTGCAATTCCTTAATTAAAAAGTCTATTCATTAAATTAATTTTAGCCCAAATACCCAAGCCCAAGCCAAATCTGACCTAGATCCAATTCCCTTCTCTCCACCATGGCAATCCCCATCTTCTCTCCTTGTCCAATGAAATTGCGCCACGTCACCCATCTATATCACTCACAAAAGAAAAACAATCAATCTGGACCGTCCATCCTACATATCAACGACCCTCATTTTGTTACCATTTTTTCATTAATTTTAAATGTCCCATCGGATCTGATCTCAACCGTTGAAACTAGAAGATCCAACAACCCTCGCATTTTCTCTTTAAAATCTTTTAATCCCTGAATTATTAGGGCCGTTGATATAAATAATCAATGGCCCAGATCTTCGTCTCTCGTCCTTAAACTCATAGGCCAACCCCAATACCCAAACCCTAAAAATCATTTTCTCCCTACCCAGCCGCCCTTCTTTCCTCTTTCTCCCTCACTTCTCTCAACTCGCCATGACCAAATCAGTTACAGACCTTGCACAAATTTGTGCAAGTTCATAAATCGAATAGAGAATCATCCTCTTTGCCTTCTCTATCCACGATTCTCGCCAACTTTTTCCCGTCTCATCATCGGAAATTCAAATGCCCAAATCCGAACCCTGGACCAAAGAATGCAAAGTTAAATCCCCTGATTTCTCTTATGCTCCATCAAATCGGAGCATGCATGAGGTTTTTGTCAGAGTTTGATCATGTTATTCGAGGTCTAGATGTCGACCTCTGGACATAGGAGTTTTATCCGGTGGTTTTTGATTTCAACAATCATCCCTGATCTTCACACGACCAGGTAAAAAATCATCAATGATTCTCCATCCGTTCTCTCTGATTTTACGCGACTATGCTCACATCGTCAATTCATCGGCACCTTTCACTCACAAGTTTTGAATTTGTTGAAACCCTAAGGCTTTAAATGGCCCTATAAAAGTGGTCTTCAATGCTCTCACCTAACAAACAGATACGAACACACACTAAGCACACAAAAGACATTGAGAAATTTAGGGTTTTATGTCTTAATTTTCTTACTGTTTTTCCTTTCTTTTGCTGAGTTCTATCGCTGGTTTAAACTCGAGGATTCTGGGATTTTTAGCAACAAAAACAGATCGTTTGGTCTGCTGCCCTAAAAAAGGTTAGCACCTCTCTCACCTTTTTTTCGTTCTTCTCTCTGAATAATACAAGTATGTCGAGTTAGGTTCTGTAGATTATATCTATATATGTTTGACATGTTGACATTTATGCTTTGTTAGTTTAACGACCTCTTGTGATTAGCTTGTTTTGTTATGAGTCTTTAAATGATAGTTGAGTAAATCATAATTGATACATATTTATCTTTGTTTTTGACTTTTCCAACTGTCTTCATGCCTAAAACTTCATAGTTTTTTCGTTCACTTACAGTGAGCTCATCTCTATTTTGTTGTATCTATATAATTTTTTTAGCTTTGAAATTGAGTTTAATACCTTATAATTATAACCAAGATGACATCTGAAATTGTTTAAACTTATATCCCCCTGTCTTTTAACCTTGAGCCTGAACATAAAGTGTCTAAATGCTTTTTTCTCTGCAAGTGTCTGTTAAAATATTTTCTGAGTCACTACTATAGTCCTTCACTTTGTCCAGCTACTATTATTTTTAAACTGATCATGTTTACATAAACTTCATGTTTTTCCCTTCACTGATGATTCTGTTGTGATATTCATATTGTTCCTTGCATCTTATTTGTCTTATTGTTGGTTTCATTATTTTATAATCCCAACTGAGATAAAACTGAAAGTTAAATAAGTCCATATCACTTAACTAAACCATGACCTTCTCATGATCTTACTCAACTGTTAGATACATTTGTAGGAAACTATCTTGTTTTTGTTAAACTATCTTCATTTTATGAACATTTGTTGTAAATATTTTGTTAAGGTTAAGCTACCTTCCTCTTCATAGTGTAAGTTATGATCCTATTTGGATAAAGCCAACTTGTAATGTCACACCCTGAGCCTGGGGGCAAGACCGGCACACGGTGCCTCACCTATCCTTGCGTACCAAGTTGCGACTCAGGAACTCTGGACATATAATGTCATACTTTGGCCCAGGGGCCACATTGCAAGACGATTTACGAAGCAAAATATAAAACTGAGTGGAAACTAACGCTGACTAAATGTTAATATAAAGCTGGGCCGGCAAGGCCGTCATAACTACTACAACTGACAAGCCAACAAAATATACATACAGGGCCTACAAGCCCAACATACTGTACTAACTGACAGGATATGTCTACAAGCCTCTACTGATGGATGTACTGTGATCGGAACAGGGCCCCGACCTACCCATAGCTTATATGCATATATAAACAAGATGTACACAAAACTTCTAGACCCGGAAACAGGGAGCCTACCGATAAAGCTGAACTCGGGCAACACCTATTGAGGAGGTCTACCCGCCTATCTGTCTGAACCTGCTGTCACGCCCCCTTTTTTCCCTCCTCGCGTCGGGAGAATCGAGTTAATGACATTTTGGGTATAAGACAACTCATTCCTTTTGGGAATTGGGTTTTGCATTTTTTGAAAAGCCGTCACCTAATGATATATGGTGCATTAGGACACCTTCAAGGTTTATTTCTATGTTTTGCTTGAAAACCAGAGATAGGGTAAGGGCTTGAAATTATCCTAAGGGGAAGGTGTTAGGCACCCCTCAAGATCCACTAGTGTGGTTCCCGGCCAGATAGTTCTTTGTGAATTTGGTTCAATTAACATATAGACAGATAAGGCTCAAATAAGAGGAGATTTAATATACAAAGGTTTGAAAGTAAACAAAGTTTGAAAGAGCAATTATTAATGGGCTTATTTTTGAAAAAAAGTCATAATACTTTAAAGACAAAGAAAGAGAAGGGAAGGGGGTCCTAGGTTTATTTATAATATGGATCACATCAATTCAATACCCGGTAATCATTGCTCAGAAGAGGGGCTACACGTGGTATTAGTGCACCGGTCATCATATCCATATCTACCCTTCCATCCTCGTTAAGGTACTAAAGCTCGGATTGGTCTCGCCCACTATTGCATGCTATTACCCGTCCCATTCCTATCAGTCCTGGAGGCACTTAGGACTACTAATCCTAAAGGGAGGGATATTAGGCTGACTTTGAGGTTTCAAAGGTGAAAAAGCTAAGGCGACATACAAAACATATAGGACAGCACAATAGCAGGGGAAGCACATAAACAATGATGACTCATATATACCTCCTCAAACAAAGCAATCAAATAGCATGCCTCAAACAACAAGCAGGGTCCGAAAATATTAAGGCAAAAAGGAAGTTTAAGTTGTTGAGGCAGATCAATTTATTTCATAATTCAGATAAGAAGTCCGAATCAGGCCTTCCTGCTGGTTGTAGCAATTATTAATTAACAGAAGCGAATTCAGTTTTATTATTATTACCCAAGGCTTGCCTAAGTGATTGGGGTAGAATCCTATGAGCATGGTATCTATTACTAATTCAGAATGTGGCAAAGCAGTAACAGACTTGAAAATGAGCGGTCTCAAATCCTAAGGCATGCTAGCTAAAACGTGTTAAATAGGGAGATTAAGCTTAAAAAAATACTGGTTCGGGATAGACTGATTTTAAATTAGACTAGTTTCAGATTCTGCATATGTTGATATCCATTATTACTGGCCTTTACTCTTAGAGACATGATGTCTAATGTTGCTGATTTTGATTCCTATAGACATGATATCTAGTTGAACATGAAATGGAAACAGGCAGGATTTTTACTTGGGAATTCCTATAGGCATGTTTTCTATACATTATATTGATATTAACACTATAAACATGATACTCGTTTATAGCCGTTTAGATCCTAGAACATGATGTCTAAGTGGTAAAAAGCGTGCCAAATTTAAAATAAAGTCCTATGGGCAGGTTATCTGAATGTAAAGTTGAACATGCAGAATTTTGAATGAACCCCTACAGGCATGGTGTCTAAAGTGCAGAATTGAACACGCAGGATGTAAAACAGTCCTACAGGCATGCTTTCTAAATGCAGAATTGAATCATTCAAAACACAAATCCTATAGGCATGTTTTCTGCCCCTTTGAGCATGCATAATTACACATCCCTTTTTCACTAGCCAGCCCAGATGTTTGTTACAAATTATTACAGACCAGTTGCTGAATTACATCAAGAAAATACATAAAAATAGGAAAGTACAACTATAGGAAGCCTGATTCTAACTTCCTCTTTGAGTTATGGAACAAAACGCCTCAAAAGCCACCTGTTTCAAAGCCTTTCTTAGATCTGGGTGTGTCGGAGTTCCCTAAGGGTCTTAAAGGACCCGGGCAGTGCTTACACCCAGACTCATAGAACCAGATAGAGTTGAGTGCAGTGTGGAGGGGCCAACCGTTATGTGTCCCAGTTCAGAGGGAGCTCATGGGTCCCAAGGCAAGGCTCACACAAGAGGGGCAGAACCTAAGTCTAAGAGTAGAGTGGAAGTGCAAGAGCAGAAAGTTGTTTAAAACTGGATTATGAGCAGTATGGGATAAGGGTGGTTTGAAAAACAGTAGTTAAAATTATGCAGTATCAGCAAGTGCACAAAGGGCAGGGGTGTGGGAATACATTGCATATGGCATGTGACCCTGAGAAGGATCAAAGTCCGGACATGCACATCAATAAGTGAAGCTGGCATGCCCATAAACCAGCCAAAACAGACAACATATAGAGGTTATGATCCTAGGGAATCAGGTTTGGGTCATGCACAGCAATGTCCAATGCTGTCATGCCCCAAACCAACCAAAGATACAAAACACACAGGGGATGTGGGGTTTGGGATTCATAAGTGATTGATAGAATTCACACATAAGGGAAACATAAAATTCAGAAAAAAGAAAAGGGGGACAAATTATAACATGCTTAGGAATGAAACTTGACTAAACACAAGCAGGGAACAGGCAAGAGTGCTGGAAATAGTAAATAAACATGTTTTTGTTGATGCTGAAGATTAATCAGAACATACCAGTAGAGAAGCAAATGCAGAAAGAAAGTGAGCAAATTTTCCATAGCCTAGCCTTTGCTTTCAGCCGACTAGGTAAGGCAGCAACACAAGTAATAACATAGCCAAGAGAGAGAGTTTTTTTAGTGAAATGTGTGTTCTGAACTCCAGTAGTTCGCGTTGAAATAGGAGAAGTACAGGGTATTTATAGTTTTTTTTTGAAAACGAGTAAAATAGAAGTAATAAGCTACAAACATGGAAACAATCACAATTCAGAATCAATTATACGAGTGATTGCCTTTAATTAAGGGATCACTTGCTTAACAGGCAGTGATAGGTTCAAAATAAGGAATGAAATCAATTTGTAAGCAAGCTGATAGTTGCCATAAAAGAGGTAGTAAAAACAATTGAATAAGTAATCAAGTCTAAGTACATAAACATATTTATTTTTGGAAAGGATTCAGTAAGGCAAAACAAGGTAAGGAATCAATTAACCTTAGTAGGCAAGTGAAATCAGATTTACACAAAAGAAAAGTTTGAAATCAGTCACAAGATTGAAGACCAATCAAAGAGGGAATCTCAGCATATAAATAAAGTACACAAACACTATACATGCAAGGCCATACCTATCGGCAAAAGAAATAGCGCACAATAGTAGCACAAACTTCAGTAAATAGCAACATTCGAAACATGATAGTCCAGTAGGTCAAGTCACATTGAATCAGTAGTGAAGAAAACATAGAAAAGCATGCGAAGGTCTCATACAGCAAGTAAGGAAACCCCTTTGAAAAAATTAGGGTTTCGATAAAAGCAAACTCAATAGTGGTATTGGTTATGTGAGATGCAGTAATCTAGCTACTTCGTGTCCAATTCTTAGCGTGAATTACTCAAGTTGTTTTCCAGGATTTATGCAAATAGCATTATATGGTTCATGTTTGTGTGTAGTACTAGGTGAAGTCACATAACCAAATTGCCTCTACTGCTGCGCTCAAACCATGTTTCCATTGTAATCTTCGCCTTTATGACTTTTTTTGGGGAATACACTAGTAGTCATGAACAGAGCAATTTAAGCATAAAATCGAAACATCAAATAATTAACATCTCGTCAGTTGACTGTATTGTTCTCCTTTGTTATAAGTGTTGGTAGCATTCGGATCAAGCTATACTAGTACTAGTAGCCATTGGGCCTGATCCATCTGGTTTTATAATCAGCCTGTCCTCAGGCAATTTGGCCTCTACANGGTCATGCACAGCAATCGTCCAATCGCTGCATCGACCCCAAACCAACCAAAGATAACAAAACACACAGGGGATGTGGGGTTTGGGATTCATAAGTGATTGATAGAATTCACACATAAGGGAAACATAAAATTCAGAAAAAGAAAAGGGGACAAATTATAACATGCTTAGGAATGAAACTTGACTAAACACAAGCAGGGAACAGGCAAGAGTGCTGGAAATAGTAAATAAACATGTTTTTGTTGATGCTGAAGATTAATCAGAACATACCAGTAGAGAAGCAAATGCAGAAAGAAAGTGAGCAAATTTTCCATAGCCTAGCCTTTGCTTTCAGCCGACTAGGTAAGGCAGCAACACAAGTAATAACATAGCCAAGAGAGAGAGTTTTTTTAGTGAAATGTGTGTTCTGAACTCCAGTAGTTCGCGTTGAAATAGGAGAAGTACAGGGTATTTATAGTTTTTTTTTGAAAACGAGTAAAATA
Organism: Nicotiana attenuata; assembly: GCF_001879085.1. NCBI lineage: Eukaryota > Viridiplantae > Streptophyta > Magnoliopsida > Solanales > Solanaceae > Nicotiana > Nicotiana attenuata. Next base: position 533,238 of record NW_017670388.1, read on the forward strand.
GAAGTAATAAGCTACAAACATGGAAACAATCACAATTCAGAATCAATTATACGAGTGATTGCCTTTAATTAAGGGATCACTTGCTTAACAGGCAGTGATAGGTTCAAAATAAGGAATGAAATCAATTTGTAAGCAAGCTGATAGTTGCCATAAAAGAGGTAGTAAAAACAATTGAATAAGTAATCAAGTCTAAGTACATAAACATATTTATTTTTGGAAAGGATTCAGTAAGGCAAAACAAGGTAAGGAATCAATTAACCTTAGTAGGCAAGTGAAATCAGATTTACACAAAAGAAAAGTTTGAAATCAGTCACAAGATTGAAGACCAATCAAAGAGGGAATCTCAGCATATAAATAAAGTACACAAACACTATACATGCAAGGCCATACCTATCGGCAAAAGAAATAGCGCACAATAGTAGCACAAACTTCAGTAAATAGCAACATTCGAAACATGATAGTCCAGTAGGTCAAGTCACATTGAATCAGTAGTGAAGAAAACATAGAAAAGCATGCGAAGGTCTCATACAGCAAGTAAGGAAACCCCTTTGAAAAAATTAGGGTTTCGATCATAGTCAAGCTTTGAAGATTATAGAAACCCAGAATCAGAGGGATCACACAAAGGAAAAGAGATTCTGAAACAAGGGACTTCAAATCGAGTCAAGTATTTAAACGAATTGTTTTAGACCCAAAGACATAGGGTTTTTCAACAATAGTAGAGCTTAAAAGATGATAAACAAAAAAATCTAATGAAACTAGCATTCGTCTAACAAACAGCCAAAAGAAATTAGTGCTTTTATCACGCAAACTCAGATAGAAGAACAATACGAGCAAACATAGCAAGACATGTCAAAAGATCAGAGAAGAGATTTGAAATAACTTAACAGGAAAACCCTAATCGGAAAAGATACAGAGTTTTGAAAGCAAAGTTTTAAAGAAACTTCGAGAAAATGCTTAGAAGTTTCAAAGCAAGCATAGATATGAAAGAACCTTAGATATTAGGGTTTCAGAAGAACCCAAAAGCAATGAGAAAAGCCTTGAGAGCTATGGATCTAACCAGGAGAGTCAAAGATCTGAGTCGAATGGCCATAGCTGGTCGGAGAAAAGCCAAAGATGACCGGAGAAGGGCCATGAACTAAAATCAAACGAAGGCTGGACCAGAGTTCTTCATAGTCTGGCCTTGAAACCATAAGGACAAACACAAAGGAGCTATGGGTGGCTGGCACAGGTCTCCGATGACCTTGGAAGGCCATGGGTTAGGGCGGATTAGGGTGGCGGCGGCTAGGGTTTGAGGGTGTTATAGAGAGAATTTGGGAGAAAAGGGATTTCAAAGGCGGCGTATGGTGAATAATGAGAGGGTTTGGGGGGGGGGGGTCTTTTGGGTTTAATTAGGAAAGGAGGAACGGGAGCCGTTGATCTAAGTGATCAGCGGCTGGGATTAACGGGGATAGGTAGGGATTCGGGTATGGGTCGATTTAATTGGGTTGGGGGTCGGGTATGAGTAGGAATTGGGCCGGGGTAATTGGGTTTAAATTGGGGTAGAATTGGGCTACAATTGAAATGAAATCTGGCTAGATTTTGAATAGCCATTTTCCCCATTTATTTTATAAGAAATAGTAAATTAAATTCTGGAAATAAATTAAAAGTGCTAAAATGGTTTATAACGTACAATTATCAATTTAAAAATACTGGATTTCATTTTATAAATATAAACGCAATTAAATCTTAAAAAGGGGCTAATATTGCAATTATATGCAATTTAGCTAAAAATACCAAATGAATTTGTAAGAATATGCAAAAAATTATCTCAGCTATATTTTAGCAAAAATATTCGAATCCAATAAATGAATCACCAAAAATGATAATTTGGTATTTATTATTGGTTTTTTATGAATAAAATAGGGAAATATATTGGTTTAAGAATCTTTAAAAAATAAGAAAACGGAATATTAGATATTTGGACATGCTTATATATGCATACATATGCTATTTTGAGAGTATATGCATAAAGAAATATATATAGGGAAAAATTGGGTATCAACAGCTGCCCCTCTTTACCCGGGAAGGATGAAAGTGTTTTCGGGTAAAGATATGATGGCCATATTTTGACCGAACGACACGGTTTGAAGAAAATAGGTCGCGCCCGGGCTTCTGAGCTACCTACATATCCCTGGTCTTACAGGAATCAGGCCATATGTAGTTCGGGATTCGCCGGCGGGGGTACTTTCCAAGAATGGACGCAATATTTTGCTCAGGGCGAGGGAAAAGCTCACGGGAGTGGTCGGGTCTGATATGGCTGCGGGCACTGGAGCGGAAGCACTCCTGCCGGGATGGCTGTTGCTTGCCGGTTTACCTGAAAATAAGTAATACAAGCATATATTGTGTGCAAATTTAAACATGATGCAAATTCCCGTTGGACCATGAATGCTGTCTTTGGACGGTTATGATGACGTCTTTAGACCATGATGTCCTGGGCCATGAAGAGTATAATATAGGATTCGCGGGCTATGAAATGATGCTCTCGGTCCATGAAAATGGTGCCTCCGAACCATGGTGCCTTTGAATAATGATATGCAAAAGATTGAAAGGGATCCTCAGGCCATGACATGGTGTTCTCGGGCTATGAGGATGGTGCCTCTGAACGATGACGCCTTTGGATAATTTGGCGATCTTTCAGCCCATGAAATGCAATAGCATGTGGTGATCTTTCAGTCGTTCAATGTGGCGATCTTTCAGCCGTATGGTGTGGCGATCTTTCAGCCGTGCAATGTGGCGATCTTTCAGGGGTGCAATGTGGCGATCTTTCAGCCGTGCAATGTGGCGATCTTTCAGCCGTGCAATGTGGCGATCTTTCAGTCGTGCAATGTGGTGATCTTTCAGCCGTGCAATATGGCGATCTTTTAGCCATGCAATGTGGCGATCTTTCAACCATGCAATGTGGCGATCTTTCAGCCGTGCAGTGTGGATGGAGACAATGTCTAGTCTCGGAAGGCAGAATAGTAGCCTTATGCATTGCAGATGTAGATAGAGGCAAAGCTTAACCTCGGAAGGTAGAATAGCAGCCTTACGCAAGTCAGAAGGCAGAATAGTATCCTTATGCAAGTTGGAAGGAAGAATGGTAGCCCTATGCAAGTCGGAAGGCAGAATAGTAGCCTTATGCAAGTTGGAAGGCAGAATGGTAGCCTTAATGCAAATGCAGATAGAGGTAGAGCTTAACCTTGGAAGGCAGAATGCAAAAAATAAAATGGCAAATGGTAATAGAGCTTTTTTAGCTGATAGTAGATCGCGATATTGTGACTGCTGGGGACATTGTGACACACGGAATGTCGCCGGTGTGTGTGGATAGAAAATTTGGGTAAGTGCAACGGTCTTGAGAGAATCGTGTTATGAACAATGTTTGTTAGATGGACGTACAGTGTGTTCAATGATTACGTGATCCTGGTGCCTGCATCCAAAGAAAAATTGTGAGTTTTGTAAAGGGGAAGGTTAGTTCGCATCCCCTGGCTTTGCTTGATCTGCTCGTCTTTGATCTGGCGATACCGTCGGTATCATCGCGGTAGCATTGCTAACGAAGCACTTTCAATAATAAACATGCATGATTTTGTGAAAGTATGACATAAATGTATAACTAAAATAGTTTTTTTAGATGAAGCGATGACTTTGACACGGTTCGAGACATTGCAACATCTCCTGCTACGGAATTTTGAGGGTCCTCCTAAAAATTCTGCCCCAGTTTGATGGGTTGACGTTTTTGACTGTTGCTCGTGCGGTGATCGGCTGAAATTACTTCGGAATTTTGAGGGTCCTCTTTGAAATTCTGCCCCAGTTTCCAATTTCGGGGGGAAATGAAAAATTTTAATGAATTGTGACCGAACCCACAGGGCTTCTTACGTATCCCCTCTTAAACGGGAATCATGTCAGGTGTAGTTCAATATACATCATATAGGGAAGACATGAAGATTACACATAGTAACGCTTGACTGCATCTGAATTAATCGGCTTTGGCCAGATCTCTCCGTCCATTTCTGCAAGTATGCGGGCTCCTCCTGTCAAAACCCGGTGAACCATGTAAGGACCCTACAATTGGGAGAGAACTTCCCTTTGGCCTCGTCTTGATGCGGAAAAATTTTCTTTAGTACCAGCTGCCCTGGCGTGAACTGTCTAGGCTTGACTCTCTTGTTGAAGGCTCTGGACATACTGTTTTGATAAAGTTGGCCATGACACGCTGCGTTCATTCTTTTCCCATCTATAAGAGCTAGCTGCTCGTAACGACTCTTCACCCATTCTGCATCGTCGAGCTCAGCTTCCTATATGATCCTTAAGGAAGGAATTTCTACTTCAGCGGGAATGACGACATCTGTACCATAAACCAGCATATAGGGGGTTGCCCCAGTTGATGTGCGGATTGTGGTGCGATACCCTAACAGAGCAAATGATAACTTCTCGTGCAACTTCTTATGCCTCTCTATCATTTTCCTCAATATTTTCTCAATATTCTTGTTGGCGGCTTCCACAGCTCCGTTCATTTGAGGCTTGTAGGCTGTAGAATTCTTATGTCTGATCTTGAAGGTTTCACACATAGCTTTCATCAAGTCGCTGTTGAGGTTGGAGCCATTATCAGTAATAATTGACTGTGGAATCCCGAATAGGCAAACAATGCGGTCGCGGACGAAGTCTGCCATGACTTTCTTAGTCACTGCCCTGTAAGATGCTGCTTCGACCCACTTGGTGAAGTAGTCAATTGCCACTAGGATGAACCTGTGTCCGTTGGAAGCGGCAGGTTCGATTTGTCCAATAACATCCATTCCCAGGCGGCGAACGGCCATGGTGAGCTTGTTGTGTTAAGCTTGCTCGAAGGTACCTTTATCATGTCTGCATGTATTTGACAGCGGTGGCATTTCTGGACGCACTGAATGCAGTCTGTTTCCGTAGTCATCCAAAAGTAACCAGCCCGGAGTATCTTCTTTGCTAAGACAAAACCGTTCATATGTGGGCCACAAGTTCCAGCATAAATTTCTTCTAGCAGCTTGGATGCTTCCTTTGCGTCGACACACCTTAGTAATCCCAAATCAGGAGTCCTCCTATACAGGATTCCTCTACTATAAAAAAAGCTGTTGGACAATCTCCGAAGTGTGCGTTTCTGAGTATGATTGGCAAGCTCCGGGTACTCTCCTTTTGCCAAATATTCCTTGATATCATGAAACCATGGCTTTACGTCTGTTTCCACTTCAATATGGGCACAGTAAGCTGGCTGATTATGAATTTTCACTGGAATGGGATCAATGAAATTCTTATCCGGATGATGTATCATAGCTGATAGGGTCGCCAATGCATCGGCGAACTCATTCTGGACTATGGGGACATGTTTGAACTCCGTCCTTGTGAACCTCTTTCTTAATTCTTGTACATGATGCATATACAAGAGTATCGTGGAGTTCTTGGTTGCCCATTCTTCTCGTATTGATGTATAAGCAAGTATGAATCTCCAATTACTAGCAACTGTTGAATGTTCATGTCAATGGCCATCTTGAGCCTTAAGATGCAGGCTTCGTACTCGGCCATATTGTTGGTGCAGGGGAACTTGAGTTTGGCAGACACCGGATAATGCTGACCAGTTTCTGACACCAAGACTGCTCCTATGCCAACTCTTTTGAAATTTGCTGCTCCATCGAAAAACATTTTCCAACCATCATAGGACTCTGCAATGTCTTTTCCCATGAATGATACCTCTTCATCGAGAAAATATGTTTTCAAAGGTTCATATTCTCCATCCACGGGGTTTTCAGCAAGGTGGTCTGCCAGTGCTTGTCCTCTGATCGCCTTCTAAGTTACGTATACAATAACGAATTCACTTAGCAGGATTTGCCACTTGGCTAGCTTGCCAGTGGGCATGGGATTCTGAAAGATGTACTTTAAAGGGTCCATCCTTGATATGAGATACGTGGTATAGGCACAGAAGTAATGTATCAGCTTATGAGCTACCCAAGTCAAAGCACAACAGGTGCGTTCCAAAAGAGAATACCTGGCTTCGTAGGGAGTGAACTTCTTGCTGAGGTAGTAAATGGCCTGTTCTTTTCTCCCTGTTTCATCATGCTGCCCCAAAACGCAACCGAAGGCCCCCTCTAGTACTGTGATGTAGAGTAATAGGGGTTTACCTGGCTTTGGCGGGACCAAGACTGGTGGTGTTGACAGATATTCCTTGATTCTGTCGAAGGCCTTCTGGCAATCATCGGTCCATTTGGTAGCGGCGTCCTTCTTTAACATCTTAAAGAGTAGCTCACAGATAACTGTAGATTGTGCTATGAACCGGCTTATATAGTTAAGTTTTCCCAAGAAACTCATCACGTCCTTCTTTTTGTTCTTTTGCGGTGGATGTTCCTGAATGGACTTGACCTTTGATGGATCCAATTCTATTCCTCAGCGGCTCACAATAAACCCAAGCAACTTTCCGGCGGGAACGCCAAATGCACACTTTGCGGGATTCAGTTTCAGGTTGTACCTTCGTAATCTGTTGAAGAACTTCCTCAAATCTTCCATGTGATCAATGGACTTCTTGGACTTGATAATGACATCATCCACATATAATTCAATTTCTATATGTATCATATCGTGAAAAATGCTAGTCATGGCCCTCATGTAGGTGGCCGCTGCATTCTTTAGGCTGAACGACATCATTTTGTAACAATACATTCCCCACGGCGTAATGAAAGCCGTTTTCTCAGCATCTTCCTCATCCATCCAGATCTGATGATAACCGGCGAAGCGATCAACGAATGACTGTAACTCGTGCTTGGCGCAATTGTCGATGAATATGTGTATATTTGGCAAGGGGAAGTCGTATTTCGGACTGGCCCGGTTGAGATCCCGATAGTCGACACAGACTCTTACCTTCCTGTCCTTCTTTGGTACTGGTACAATGTTGGCTAACCATGTCGGATATTCTACTACCCTGAGAACCTTAGCTTTGACTTGCTTAGTGACTTCTTCTTTGATTTTCAAACTCATATCTGGCTTGAACTTTCTGAGCTTCTGCTTTACCGGCGGACATGTTGGATCAGTTGGCAGTTTATGGGCCACAATAGATGTACTTAGACCAGTCATGTCATCATATGACCAGGCGAATATGTCCTCATATTCCTTTAGAAATTTCGTGTATTCCTTTTTTTTCTGACGGTGACAAGCGAACGCTGATTCGTGTTTCCTTGACATTCTCTGCATCTCCCAGGTTAACAATTTCTGTCTCGTCCAGGTTGGACTTAGGTCTATTTTCAAAGTTCTCAACTTCTTTGACGATCTTCTCTCGTATGTCATCCTCTTCTGAGTCAATGTCGGTTTGTTGCGTTGTCTCATTGCATGTCACAATCATTGGTTCATCAAGATAAGTAATAGTAATGCTGTGCAAGTAAAGTAATGAGAGAGAATAATAAGGTGTTGATTCATAAGAAAAATCGAAATGCTTTGATAAGTTCCATAGATGTTTTGAACATTGAAGATCTTATTGCAGAAATCAAAATGCGAAAATAAAAGATTATCTAGTAAAAATAAAAACAGTGCATGATGCTTGTTTAGCCTTGCTACCCCGAGGCTCGCCGGGCTCTGGTGGTCCTGATGGTCCAATTGTTGAGGTATGCTCCTCTACTCATAGCTTGTATGGAAAGACCTTCCTCCCCCTCCTCCTCGAAAATAACACAGCAATCCATGTCATTGTCTTCTAAGAACAAGTTCTTCACCGTAGCAAGTGCTTCCTCTTCGTCTGTCCCATAAACAATGTCAGCCCGTTGGAATGTCTGCTCCAAATATGGTATTGGTTGTTCCAGCGGATAGTAAGGACCGCGCCATGGTGGCGACCAGTTGTTAAATTCCTCCCAAGTGTACTCGTATCCTAGACCGAAAGTAGTGTCGTGCTTCTTGAGCTTTATGGATTTAGCAATCCCCTTGAGGTACTTGCCGAGCCCTTTGCCAGGTTCGTGCCCACTCCAACTCAATATACTCTCGATCTTGTTGTCCCACCATTTATCTTTGTCAACAGCATTGACTCGCTCGATGTGGTGGTAGGTATCTCCACCTAATTTGCCTCTTCCCCTTATTGCTGGAATGGTCTGACGACTGTATATAGGATTGGTGCCGTCACCGTGAATGATCACTTCCTGGTGATTCCATTCAAATTTTACGGCCTGATGCAGTGTTGAAGCCACAGCCCCCGCAGAATGAATCCAAGGGCGTCCTAACAGCAGGTTGTAGGATGCTGGCACATCTATCATTTGAAAGTCAACCTCGAACCAAGTTGGTCCCATTTGCAGACACAGGCTAATCTCACCGATGGTGGACCTCTGGGACCCGTCAAAAGCTTTCAGATTGATTGCTCCTTCTTTTATCTCGTGCAGTCCTTTACCCAGCTTCTTGAGTGTTATCAATGGACATATATTAAGGTTGGAACCTCCATCAATCAGGATCCTAGTGATGAAGTAGTCTTCACATTGCACAGTGATATGCAATGCTTTGTTGTGACCCAACCCTTCAGGCGGCATCTCGTCCTCATAGAAAGTGATTTTATGGCTTTCTAACACTTGTCCCACCATATTGGCCATTTCTCCGCCAGTGATTTTACTCGGCACGTATGCCTCACTCAGGACCTTCAACAGAGCATTTTTGTGTGCCTTGGAATTCTGCAGCAATGAGAGGATAGATATCTACGTTGGTGTTTTGTTTAGCTAATCAATGACTGAATACTCCTTGGCATGTATCTTCTTCCAAAGGTCATCTGGACCGGTTTCAATGATGAGTGGCCGGTTGGAAGCTTGCTTACTTGACTCAGCTAAGTGCTCCGGGGTATAGATTTTTCCAGTCCTTGTCATACCCTGTGCTGCGATAGACTCTTCGAACCTGACTTTGCCTTTCCTCCTAGCCTCGGCCGTATAATCCCAAGGAATAGCTTTTGGGTTTAATTAGGAAAGGAAGAACGGGAACCGTTGATCTAAGTGATCAACGGCTGGGATTAATGGGGCTAGGTGGGGATCCGGGTATGGGTCGATTTAATTGGGTTGGGGGTAGGGTATGAGTAGGAATTGGACCGGGGTAATTGGGTTTAAATTGGGGTAGAATTGGGCTACAATTGAAATAAAATCTAGCTAAATTTTGAATAGCCTTTTTCTCCCCATTTATTTTATAAGAAATAGTAAGTTAAATTCTGGAAATAAATTAAAAGTGCTAAAATGGTTTATAACGTACAATTATCAATTTAAAAATACTGAATTTAATTTTATAAATATAAACGCAATTAAATCTTAAAAAGGGGCTAATATTGCAATTACATGCAATTTAGGTAAAAATACCAAATGAATTTGTAAATATATGCAAAAAAAATTATCTCAGCTATATTATAGCATAAATATAAGAATCCAATAAATGAAGCACCAAAAATGATAATTTCATAATTATTATTGGTTTTTTTATGAATAAAATAGGGAAATAAATTAGTTTAAAAATCTTTAAAAATTAAGAAAAAGGAATATAAGATATTTGGACATGCTTATATATGCATACATGTGCTATTTTGAGTGTATATGCATAAAGAAATATATATAGAGATAAATTGGGTATCAACACCTGCACGCATGAAATGCAGCGTCCTCCAAAAAAGGGTCGTTAGTACGAAATAATGTACAGAGTATGCAAGGCAATAATATAATTGAAAGCTGAAACTGAACTGATAATATAATCGCTGAAAGTAATAAGGAGTCAAAGATAACCTGAATTATATGTTTAACTACTGATACTGACTCAACTCTCTCAATATAGTAAGTAAAAGAGATGTCCGACCCTATAAGGCTCGGTATATATATATATATATATATATATATATAAAACTGCTCTGCCATAGTAGACTCGCTCATAGGCGCTCGACCATACTAGGCTCTGTATCTCGACCATGCTTAGCCTTAACATACCTGGAGTAAGGAAAATTCCGTATGATATTCTTTGAAAAGGTTGTATCGTGCTCTTTTAGAACCGCAAAATTTTACGTTGCTAAGGTGCTAATAATTCTCGTTGGAATTGTTTGGTTGCAAGAAGTTTAGTTGAATATTTGTAGGAAGTGCTAACGTTCTGATTGTATTGTTCTTCGTATTGAAAATCTTAGAAATGAAGTGTTTTGGTAACTAGCACACTATTTTGCTTGTAGTGTTCTTGGTATTGAAAATGACTAACGTTCTGATTGTAGAAATGAAGTGTTTTGGTAATTAACACATTATTTTGCTTGTAGTGTTGGTATTGAAAATGACAAACGTTCTTATAGTAGAAATGAAGTATTTTGGTAACTAACACATTATTTTGCCACCTAATAAAAAATGACTAAGAGTCATGTCTTTAGAAAGTGGCTTGCTGCCACATGGGGGTGGGAGAAATTTTAATCTTATCCCATAACTAATTAATTAATTAGGTAATATTTCGTTACCCGGTAATTAACCAATTACCCGCATAATTAAGAATTATCTCAAATTACTTAAAATTCTACTTATTTTTAATATACTTTATACATCATACTATCATGGTCATATGGTACCTTGTATGGTACTAGTCCATAAATATCGGTTATTATCGCTCTGCCCGTATTTTATCCCAAATCGACAACCTTCAACGAAACTTATTTTCTTCTATTTGCTTACCTTCTCTCCTTTACGAATTTACTCAATATGAAATAGCATATGCTCATAATCTCAAGAAAATCTCATCCCCGAGTCTACGTCAATTAACTGAAGATGAAACTTTAACGTAGGAAAAACACGAGATGTAACATCCTTTCCGCCTTAGAAACATTCGTCCTCTAACGTCTACTACTAGTGTTACATCCCATACTTTAATATTAGGATGAGTCATAGTAATCCATATGAGCTTGAAGGGATTAATACCATTCATGAGATTATAGAGGATTTGTGACTATGTTATTACAAAGACCCCGTAAGTTTAACAACCTTGATACCGTTAGATATTATTTTAGTGTGGTACTTTCTTTTAGTGGAGTATTTTAGTAAAAATTTTATAAGTATAATTTTGGATAGTTAACATTATTACTATTTTTGGATATGATAAATTATACTCATAATATAAGAAAGTTTATGAGATTTTCTTTATTGTAAAGATAAAAAAAATTTCGCACAAGAAAAGAAGGTTATCTTTTTATCATTTTAAGAATTAAGCATACGTAAATTTGTACTCTTTATATGAGATTAGGAAAATTATAAGTTGAGAAAATATATGTATTTTTTACATGGATATTTTAATGAAATAATAGTGTATGTATTAATTTTATATGGAACCACATGACCATGATAATAAGTTATATAAAGTGTGTTAAAAGTGAGTAATATTTTAAGTATTTTAAGATAATACTTAGTTATGCAGGTAATTGATAATTATCTAAAATATCTAGGATAAGACCACCACGTGGCAAATTTTGCCTTAGCAAAATTTGTGACTCATGCATTAATTGATATATGTGGCACGATTTTAGAATTTGGCAAGGGTGAGTTTCAACTTTCAAGAGTTTCTTTCCATAATTCATGCACCAAAATACGATTGATGGGCATATCTCAATTCTTCTTCTTCATTAAAAACAAAGCTCCCCTTCAAATATTTTTAATACTCTCTATTTTCTGCTTCTCAAGTGCTCACTCTCTCCCACAAGACATGTAAGCTCTTTTATCTTACCAGGAAATTAACGGCTACCACTTAATATTTGGTTAATCAAATTCTGTGAAGTTATTGTAAATTTACTAATGTATGTTTAGGTCGTGGAATGAACATACTTTTGTTTATTTTACAATACTCTAGTTTAACTTTTTTTTCTGTACACTAAGCAAACGTAAATTTCTTGTTCCTGAGTGTCGGTAAGACCTGAACATAAATTTTTGATGTCGTGTTAAACTTTGTGAATTGTATCATTTAGAGGTTTAAAATGACAGATAACAAATATTATATACTCTTATTTTTAGGCCTATAGTTTTATATACATTAGCAATGTGGTTTCTTGCAAATCCCGACACATTCCTACAAAAATACTACAACGTGACTTCCTACACCAAATAATTCCAACGAGAATTATTAGGACATTAGCAACGTGAGATTTTGCGATTCTAAGGGAGTACGGTGCAATCTTTTCCACGAATATTATACGGGTTTTTCCCAACTGCAGGTATATTAAGGCTATCCCTTCTTTCTTTTTGAAATGATCTTTACGACAAGAACGAAACGAGCAAATCCAAAAATTTCATAAATTACTCTATTCATAGAAGTATTAGAGATGTCTATGTTCTTGAATTCTCATATGCCTTATTGTTCTATTTTTTGTTCACGGGTCTCAGAAAAATACTTAAGTTGAAAAAAGCTTACTTCATGATATTAATCAAAGGCATGATGGTCTTATGATATTCCGAAAGATCTTATTGACGTACTTCATTATGCATTGCATTCATTTATTCCCAGTATGTAAGGCAGGAAAGCATAAACAAGAACAGTAATATAAAGAGACATAGAGGAGATACAACCTGTAACATATGAGTGCCTCTGGGGCTACTGATATGAAATGCCTAATACATATATATACATAAATATTTAAAAACATACGCCTCTGTGGGCATCATCATCATCATATCGTACCCGGCCTTAAAGAGGACTCAGTAAAAACGTACCCGGTCATCATAAGGCTCGGTAGAATCGTACCCGGCCACGTGGAGCTCGGTAAAACCCAACTGATCAGTGGTTGCACCATAGGTGTCGTACCCAGCCGACTATAGCGCGGCTCGGTAGAGTAAAATAGATACTATATATAATGCATGCTAGACTCATGGAATCACCTTATAAACCTTTTGGAGTGACTTAAGAACATTATGGACCTCGATACCCTCAATATGAACCTTAGTAGGATTCAAGGATCACACACACTTGCGTAGAATAATTTTATAAGGAAAGAACAACATGGACAACCTTAGTTGCTAGGAGTAGATCCATTATGAAGTAGCGTATTCATTTCACTTTAGATCATGCCAAAAGAAAGAAGAAAGTGCCTTAATATACCTTAAAGCCGTTGAGTCCTTAATCCCATCCAAGCAACTCTTCAAACAAGTCAACTCAATCTATCATAGTATAAGGAGATTCAAAATCAGTGCTGAGCAAAGGCTAAGTCTATAACTTTAGCTAGTAGCTCGTTTACGTAAATTTGGGCAGCATCTCCCTTGTAACAAGGGCCTCCACCAATACCATATACCAACAACAACAACCAGAGAAATCCATCAACATATAAATGTCGATAACAAGACACCATATAACAACAACAAGTCACAACTACTTCACGACGAGCGGCAAGCTCCAATTGGAATCCGTATAACCCATATACCCCTTATAGACTTCGTACATTAACTTAAAAGTATCATTAACATGATAATGAAGTCATTCATCAATGATTCCATCCTTATACCATATATTTATAACAAAGGAAACAATCCACAACTCTAACTATCTTCAATTAGTAATTTTATTCACTACTTCATGTCTACTCCATCCATTTAACTTAATCAATATCAAGATAACCTTAAGCACAGGCAAGAACACAATACACATACCTCCTACACTAACTTCAAGTCAAAATCCAAGTTATATTCAGCTTACAACAACCCTCAATGGCAATACAACACCATAGAACTGACTTAAGCTAATCCAAGTATTATCTTGTAGTTTATCATCCTAACAACTTAACCAACATACAAGAAAGCTTAAGCACAATTAGTAGGCTATTATACTCACCTTAGACAGCAGAAACAACTTGGAATTTCATCCAAATATAGCCCACAACAATCCTCAATGACAACACAACCTCAAAGAGGTGTTGTTCTTCACTACAACTGAGTTTTGATGTTGAAATATGGTGTAATCACTTTGGAATCACTTCAAACCCTTGCGGCCTATGTTTTGAGTTTACAAATGGTCGTGTCGGCCTTATAGCCCATATTTCACATATATAAGTTTGTATATCATGTTGGGTCTTCATATGTTGAGTATTCCCTTATGTTTTATTCTTGTTATCTCATGACCGGTTTTCTGGCTCATTTACTCATGATAGTATGATAAGCAAGATATGTTACATCGGTACTCGGTTGAGTAAGGCACTGGGTGACCGTCGCGGCCCTTCGGTTTGGGTCGTGACAAAAGTGATATCAGAGCATTTACTCTTTAGCTCACTATGCTTAGGTGGAAACCTTCTTCATTATTTCCTCAGCCAGTCTTTCGTTGTAGTACTTAGGGAGACCTTCTGGCTCTTGTAAAGTTGCGAGCTTGTTATATCGTACACCCGAAGGAAATTTTCGTTGTTCTTACTCGCCTATAATAATCCTTAGTTACATAACTTTGTGCCCTTGTGCTCGTAGGGTTACTTCTAAGCTCAAATTTTGATTGTCTCCTTAGTGGCACTCTCTCTTATTTTCATAAAACTTAAACGGTACCTTTAATTGCCTCAACTCCTATCTAATTTTTTTTTTAGATGAGTGCGATCTTGTATATGTGAGACTGAATTCCCTATGCTGCGGTTCATTACATTTATCTTGCATGATCTATTGATTTATCTGTGACCTCTTGTCTAGCCATAACTGGGATCTTCCTGAATCAACTACTAATTACCCGGTGGTCCATTATCATATATATATTCTGCATAATCTCTCTTGGGATATATCCTTTGTCTTAACTTACCTCTCGCCACTAGCTCCTGCCTCTCCCCGGTGTCGTGCTTGCATAATGTTCTGGAGTCGCAACATATCTGTAGGAACTGAATAAATGCAACATCATTCCTTTATCCTTTTTACCACATTCTTGTTTTACCATTACATAGTTAACTGAACCGCTTAACTTTGACTTAATACCATATCACACCATATTCCCCCCTTTTAGGGGAGTAATAAGATTTAGTACTACGACGGTCTACCTATAGATGTTTTACCTCTTCATCTCTGGCGCCTTTTCACATTATCAATGAACCTTAATCGCCTTATGGTAACCTTCTGTGCCAGGGATAACTAAATTTCTTACGCACGAAGGTGACACTTACTGTAACTGGCACACTTAGTCCCTTAAGATTAACTCTGCTCAGAGTGCTTTCTTTAGGTAAGCGACTTCCTAAATGGCCTTTAAAGGTTATTCGTCTATTGTCTATTCTATTAAGGCGTTATATACGCACCACCACCTGATCAGCTGGTATACGATGATGATACTGCCCACAGTGGCTGAAATGATATGATGGGATGCTCTAAGAGGCTTGATGATATTATGTGCGTACAGACCTATGCATTACATGACATTTATACGCATATGTATGACATTATAAATATTTTATGATTTACAGAGCTATCCAGCCTTACAGGTTGAGTCCTTTACTCCATGTTTCTTCCATGTCGTTTATATACTTATTTACATGCCTTACATAATCTGTACATTATTCGGACTAACGTCCTTTTGTTAGGGACGCTGCGTTCGTACCTGCAGGTATAGATAATCAGTTTGACGTACCCTCATAGTAGACGAGATCGGCATTTAGCAAAGGATCGGTAAGACTCCCCCTCATTCGGCGTGTAGCCGAGTCTATAAGACATCGCGCCAGAGTTTGGCTACAGACTTATGGGTAGGCCAGAACCCTGTCCCATTTTATATCAAATCATCTTAGAGGCTTTGTAGACACAATTTTATTATGTACAGTATGTCATAGGCCTTGACGGTCCATATGTATTCATGTTTTATGAACGATGGTTCATTTATATAACATTTGCCCACTTATAATTGTACATTACGAGTTGTAGCTATGTTGGCCCATGATAGTTACAAAAGGAATGAATGATATACAGAGTGGTTCGCTCAGGCCACTACGGCACCGGGTGCCAGTCACGCGTCCCCCGATTTGGGGCGTGTCAAAGTGGTATCAGAGCGAGTCGTCCTTTTCACGACCCGGATTCAACCTCGGGAGTCGTGATGGTGCCTACTAACGTGAGCTAGGCAAGCTAATTCTTTAAAACTAACTACTTCATTATCCATTTATTCCTTTTTATCAAACATAAAGCG
This sequence comes from Nicotiana attenuata, assembly GCF_001879085.1. Taxonomy (NCBI): domain Eukaryota; kingdom Viridiplantae; phylum Streptophyta; class Magnoliopsida; order Solanales; family Solanaceae; genus Nicotiana; species Nicotiana attenuata. Next base: position 549,333 of record NW_017670388.1, read on the forward strand.
ATAACGTATAAACAGCGGAAAGTTAAATTAAGCAAAAGAAAATAATGAAATGAAATATCGGGAATCTATGTCTATTACAATTACTCAAGCCTTAACCACCCAAAACCTGGTGTCACAGTATCACAGACAGTCTAAGAATTCAATACACACAAAGTCTGAAGAAATAACAGTACACTGTTTCTGAAATAAGGAAAATGAAACAGGGAATAGAAGATAGAGGAGATGCCAGGACCTGCGGATGCCTGCAGGTCTACCTTGGATCTCCGCGTGGACTGAAGGTAGCCAACTGATCTAATGTTCGAATTCAACAACATTGGGATCTGCACAAAAGAGTGCAGAGTGTAGCATCAGCACAACCGAACCCATGTGCTGGTAAGTGCCTAGACTAACCTCGATGAGGTAGTGACGAAGCTAGGACCAGACTACCACATAACCCTGTGCAGTTTAAATATATGTACAGCGGAAAAGAAATACAAAAGTAAACAAGTAAAGATGGGAGGGGAAAACATGCTTCGGGGAATAACAGGTAAAAACAGAATATCAAGAGAATTATAAACGGATAAAAATCAACCCACTAAAGAGAATAAGGAAACAAAAGTAGATTTCACTTTCTTTTCATATCTTGTCGCAGGCGTGCAACCCGATCCCATTTCCTGTATCTCGTGGCAGGCGTGCCACTGCTCCCATTTAATTTATCTGGCAGGTACCCGCTCCCATTTCATTTATCTCGTGGTAGGCGTACCACCCGCTCGCATTTTAATTATCTTGTGGTAGGCGTACTACCCGCTCCCATTTCAATTATCTTGTGGTAGGCGTACCACCCGCTCGCATTTCAAATATCTTGTGTTAGGCGTACCATCCGCTCCTATTTCAATTATCTTGTGGTAGTCTGGTCCTAGCCTCGTCACTACCTCGTCGAGGTTTGAGTTCGGGAGAAAGATATATAGGGTGGTAAAATAGTTTGAGAAAAAGCATGAAAAACATTTTTTGAAATCAGAATGCAAGTCACAAAAACAAACAGCTTTCAGGAACATTTTGGGGCAAACATATTCCACACGTGGAGAGAGGGGTTGGGGACACATAGAATACACCCTAGTGTATAAGCAAACAGATGCATAAACTTCTCAAGAAATTGTAAGTTAATTACAAAGATTACAATAAAGACATGTTGAAAAAACATAGATCTTGGACACACAATCAGAGTACTTTGTAGGGCTGGATGACTTAGCAGGATCTCATTAGTAAAGTAGAGTAAACAAGATTTAGATGAACAAACTAAGCAAGCACTTCATGAAACATTTATAGTTTAGAAATACTAAGCACAGATAGAACAAACAGAACTTAGACATGCTGGGGGGATAGTAAACAAGCAATGTAGCGTGGACATGCTAGTGAGCAAACAAGATGCATGCAATTATCACAAGGCAGGATTGGGCGTGCTAAACAGTAAACAGATCCTTGTGGGTAAATAAACTAGTCATAGCTTCTAACAGAACAAACTTCAACATGCTAAGTGAGACAGTAGTTGGGCAGTATGGTCTAGGCATGCTGGTTACGCATTGAGCAACATGATAGTAAAATAATAAACAGGATTAGAGGTCACAACTAATGAACTGAAACAACAAAGAAACACATAGTTTTGGAATTTGAATTGAATCAGGACATACCGGCTAAGGAGAGAATACGGAGTAAAGAGCATAGATGGTGCAAATAGCCGGTCTTGGCTTACAGTCGGCTAGGTTAGTGAGAATTACAAGTAACAAAAGAGAATAGAGAGCTTTGAGAGTGTGAGAGTATTGATGAACTAATGTTTGTCCCTTCAAAATCAGAATGAGGAGATTATATAGCAAATAGCAGAGTAAAAAAAATAAGGCAAAAAATAATTAAGATCTCCAAATAAGGTATGCAAGTAAAATTAAATAGTTAATTGGGGTTAATCTCAATCAAGTAATACAACAGAATCCGGAAAGCACCACTTAAATTAGGGAGAATCAATTAACAGCCATGTTAGAGGTTTAATAAGGTAAATAAATCAATCAAGGACCATCTAGGAATCGGTTAAAGCAATTAAATCCCATAAATCAGGCTAATAAACTAATTAAGGCACGTAGTACAAAATTATGAGTCACAAATAAGGAAAATAGGTTAAAAGAATCACAGAGAAGTACCAATCTCGGCAAAAAATATAATTTGAACCCTAATTAGGCAAATGAAATCAATCAATCTCTTTTAATTGACAGAACTAAAGAATAACAGGCAAATATTAAAATAACCAGTGAAATAAGCAGAAACCCTAGGGATTAAAACATAGATATGAAAAATCAGTCGAACAGGTAAAGAAAACCACAGTACAACACTTAAGAAATTCAAAATTTTTGCAGAAAACTTAAAGGGATGAAACCCTAGTTTAAAAACACTTAAAGAAGAAAAACTTGAAGGCATGTCAACACATAGAGATTCGAACAAACAGAAATCATAGAAGTCAAAACCTGAAGTATTGTAGTGTTTAAAAATCGGTTAGTAGTAAAGAAGTAAAAGAACCAAAAAGAATAGCCATGGAAGTTTTAAAATGCTTCAGATACCCAGAGGTTCAACCAAACAAACAATGAGAAAACAAACCCTAAGAGAATTTCTTAAGTGTTGAGATTCAAGTCCAAACATTAGGTTTCTTGAAGAAAAGAGAAATGGTAAGAGAATCTGGCCTTTGAATCAAGGATTTGAACCAAGAGACTTTCATATAAATCATTCATGGACCAAAGACGGACTTTAGAAGAGTTTAAAACGAGATCTGGACCAGATATCTTCAAAATTCTTCTACGAAATCACACAATCGAGCGACCATGGGAGATAGGAGACAAGTAGAGGCCCCGTACAGCCATGGGAAGCCATAGATCGGACAGGGATTAAAGGGATGAGGGTTGGTTTTAGGTGGCGGCAGCTAGGGTTAGGTTTAGGTCTTAGAGAGAACGGAGAGGAGAGGGTTTCAGGGCGGCTGTTTGGTGAAAGTGGCCAGGTTTGGGGGGTCGTTTGGAACTAAAAAAGGAAAGCGGTAATTGTGGTCGTTGATCTCTATGATCAACGTCCAAGATTGAAAGGATTTGGAGCCGAGTTGGATATTATAGGTTTGGGCTGGGTAGATTTTAGCTGGTTTAATTGAATTGGGGTTAAAATTGGGCTAGGTAATTAGGCCAAATCCAAAACTAAGAGGGCCATTTGTTAAATACCCTATTTAATTGATAAATTATTTTTTAAAAATAACTAATAGGCTGTAAAAATAATTACTTAATATTTATTAAAAATATATAAAAGGTTATTTTCTGGTAAAATAATGTAGTAATGCGTGTGTGGGCTATAACAAAGTAACTACAATTGTATCTTAAAAATACAAAAATGGCTATTTGTGCAACAATTGAAACTTAGTACAAATGCAAACCACAAAAATTATTATAAAACTATTTGTGATGTAATTAGTGATTGTTTTATAAATAAAATTCTGGGAGAAATTAGTTAAAATATTTTTTAAAATGCAGAAATTGTATATAAAATAGTAATTGATGCCAAAGCATAGTTTTGAAAATATTATGAAAACATTGGGTATGAACAACATAAATACGTGAAAAACCGGATGGACAAACTCCAATTCTGAGCGCAATTCTAACTCATAAGCTACTTGGCCCACTCTCCGAATGATCCTATAAGGCCCAATATACCGTGGGCTAAGCTTGCCTTTCTTGCCAAACCTCATCACGCCCTTCATAGGTGACACCTTTAAGAATACCCAGTCATTAACCCCGAACTCCAAGTCTCGTCGCCGTACGTCAGAATATGACTTCTGACGACTCTGAGCTATCACGAGTCGCTCCCAAATAAGCTTTACTTTTTCTATGGCCCGCTGAACTAGGTCCGGTCCATGTAACCCAGATTCTCCAACATCAAACCACCCTATAGGGGATCTGCACTTACGCCCATACAAAGCCTCGTGTGGAGTGGTAACTGTTATTATATGCAAACTGGATAAGAGGTAGATGTTCATCCCAACTTCTATTAAAATCCAATACACATGCCCGTAACGTATCCTCGAGCGTCTGAATTGTGCACTCGGCACGTCCATCTGTCTGTGGATGAAAAGCTGTGCTGAGATTCACCTGAGTCCCTAGACCTTTCTGAAATGACCTCCAAAAATGTGCTGTAACCTGGGCCCCACAGTCAGATATAATAGATATTGGTACTCCGTGTAGTTGCACTATCTCTTTAATAGATAACTTTGCATAATCTTCTGTTGTATGTGTATATCTGACCGTTTAGAAATGAGCTGATTTCATGAGCCTATCGACTATCACCCTGTAACGACCGGTCGCTTTTGAGCCCTAGCACCTCGTTCAGCAGTCTGAGGCCATGAGCAGCTTCATTTCAGGTATTATGACTTGTACGTGTGGTCTGAATTGAATTTCGGGTGGTTCAGAGTTGATTTTGAAAGAGAATTCTCATTTCGGAAGCTTAAAGATGAAGGAATTAACCAAGATTTGGATTTTTGAGTAAACGACCTCGAAATCGAGATCTAAAGTCCCAGCAGGTTCGTATGATGATTTCGGACTTGGGCGTATGCCCGGTTCGGGTTTTGGATAACCCGGGAGCGTTTTGGCACCTATTGTGGAAGTTAACATTTTAGAAGAAATTTCATAAGTTTCGCTTGAAGTGCATTTCAGTGTTATCGATGTCCTTTTGGAATTCCGAGCCTGTGAATAGCTTCGTATGGTGATTCTGGAGTTGGGAGCGCGATCGGAAGCGAATCCGGAGGCCCGTAGGTCATTTTAGAGTCATTTGGCTAAAGATAGAATTTGAAGGTTTTTGAGAAGTTTGACCGGAAGTGGACTTTTTGATATCGGGGACGGAATCTGAAACCGGAAGTTGGAGTAGGTCCGTGATATCGAATATGACTTGCGTGAAAAATTTGAAGCCAATCAAACGTGATTTAATAGGTTTGAACATCGAAAGTAGAAGTTTGAAATTCTAAAGTTCATAAAGCTTGGATTGGAGGTCGATTCATGATTTTAGCGTTGTTTGATGTGATTAGAGGCCTCAAGCAAGTCCGTAATCTATTTTGGGACTGGTTGGTATGATTGGTTGGGGTCCCGGGGGCCTCGGGTGGATTTCGGGTGGTTAACGGATCGAAATTTGGAATTTTGGATAGCTGAAGGGGTCTGGTTGCTGGTATAACCGCTTTTGCAGAGGGTTCACCGCAGAAGCGAGAAAATTAACCGCAAATGCGATTTTGGGCTGTCAGTGAAGGGATTGCAGATGCGGTCATTTTTCCGCAGATGCGGAACCGCACCTGCGGTAGAGAAGTCGCAGAAGCAAAAATAAGGCGGCCTGGGAAGGATCGCAAATGCGGTAGAGTGGCCGCACCTGCGGAACCGCAGAAGCGGTCATAGGACCACAGGTGCGGAAATTGATGGAGGCAGAAGGGTCTTTTAAAATCGGGGTTTGAGTTCATTTCACCCATTTTTTCTCTTGGTATGGGCGATTTTGGAGTGCTTCAAGTGGGGGGTTTCATCATCATCGACAAGGTAAGCTAACCCCACCTATCTTGAGTTAAATATATTGATTTTTTATGGATTTTAGCATGTAAATTGGTAGAAAACTTGGGGTTTGAGGAAAAACCTAGAAAATTAGTATTCTTGGATTTTGACCACGATTTGAGGTATGCAATTTAGAGAAAATTATATATTTGAGTTCGTGATGCTATGGGTAAGCTTATTCTTCGAAAATTTTGGAAAATCCGGGCACGTGGGCTCGAGGGCGTTTTTGTCAACTTTCCGAGCGGGGTTAGGAATTGTTGTAAATTGGGTTAATATGAGTAGTTTATTGTATATTAATGGATTTGCATAACTATTGGCTAGTTTTTAAGCGTTGTGCATCAATTTGTGTTTCCGAAGGGCGTGGAAGGCCAGTTATGGATCTTCGAAGCGAGGTGAGTCTCCTTTCTCACCTTGTAAGAGGGAATTGTACCCATAGGTGAATTAAGTGGTTATGTGCTCCTATTTTTGGGGGCTACGTACGCACGAGGTGACGAGAGTCCGTGCGTAGCTACTATTATGCTATTGTCCGGGTAGTCTAGGACCCAAAAGCATGCTATACTTGGATTAATTGTAAACTTATTGACAACTCGAATTGCTTAAACCACATCGAATTTGTGAGGCCCCGTAGAAATGTTGGGCTTAAAACCTAGTAACTTGTGGTGTCGGCTCCGAATATGTGTTAGGAATGTGTAGAATTCTTCGCGGCTCGCAGGCTCGCCGCGGTTTGGACCCTTGGTATTGAGGTAAGCTTTTAAAAATCAAAAGAATCAATTTTTCAGAAAAATGTCATTCTGCGGTCCAGAATCTAGTATGCGGACCGCATTCCTACCGCATAGTAAAACAGTGGTCAGTCAAATTTGAGGTAAAAAATGCGGTCCATTATGCGATCGCGTAGTTGGTATGCGGACCGCATTTCTGCCGCAGAGTGAAACAGAAGAATTGTCAAAATTAATGTTGAAAATGCGGTCTATTATGCGATCGCATAACCAATATGCGAACCGCATTTCTACCGCATAAATTCCTCAAGGATTTGTGAAGGTCAGTTCTGCGGTGCATAATGCGACCGCATAACTGGAATGCGGACCGCATTCCTGTCGCAGACCCAAACAGACCCCTCAGAGTTTTGGGGGCACTTCTGCGGTTCTATCTGCAGACCGCATTTCGATTCTGCTATCGCAGAATGCGACCGCAGATCTTGCTCGGGCTTCTATTTTTCTAAATTTTAAAACCCGACCCTTTGTAATAAAACACCCAACCCCTCATTCCTTAACGATCTACTGCACAAAATAAGAGAGAGGAAGAGAGGGTCTTGAGAGAGAAAGTCTTCTTCTCCAAAAATTTGATTCTTCAAAACTATCCGGGCTGGGAAATTTCAAGCTTTTCTTCATCCCCCTTTTCTTGCAGGTAAAATCCCTAACCCTTTTCATTGGATTTCTGGTTTAAACTAAGGGGGGAGTCTCATGCATTGGTTCTTAGAAATAATGGTTGAACTCATACATGCATGCCTTTCTATAACCTAAAACCTAGTGGGAGTAATTGGGTGGGAGCAAAGACTTGTGCAAAGAAGGGGTTAATAGCCTAAATATATTCGGGTAGTGATTTTGAACCTTGAATTCTAAGCTATGTGTATTAATTTGTGCACTATATTGACGTCGCTAGATTTTTGGTGAATTGGAAGTAGAAATTAAAAAGGAATTCAGCTCCAGGTATGTATGGCTAACTTAAACCGTTGTAGAATCGCCATGTTTGGTGTCCAAATACTTGGTATGTGATATCTTCATGGATTAGTTGTGAGGTTAAACTCCTGTGAGTAGTATGTGTTTACTTGTGTGAACCATTTGTGAATTCATGTAAATATTGTGCCTTAAACGTTGTTGGTTAAGACGTCCGATATGATTGTGCAAGTAAATGGCAATAAACCAAGGTGTGATTGCGAACGTGTTATGTGGTATGAATTGTGGAATAAATGATGGAAAGGAATCGAAATTGGTGAAATTGAGATAACTGTGGCAACATCCTTTGTGGCTAGTTGTGGAAAATTATTGTTGTGATTTAAATGGTACAACGGGCTGTTGAAAAAGATTGCAATGGCATTGATAGTCATATAAACCCTGTGTGAGTTGTGTTGTCGTTCCTTGGGATGTGTTGATGTTGTTATTGGAATTTGTTGTTGTTGTTCCTGAAACTTGTTGCTGTTCTCCTTGGAAATTGTAGTTGTTGTGGTATTGTTTGTGAATTGTGATTGCTCGGTGGGATCGGGTTGCGCGCTGCAACACAAAGTAATAAGGTGTGGGTTTTGGTGATAAGGGTGGCTGAGGTAATAAGGGTGGCCGAGGTAATAAGGATGGAAAGTGATCGGTATCACTATTGAAACAAAATATGAGAACATTGTGAAATTGAAAATGTGGAAATGATGATGGGGAAAAGGAGAGATTGTCAACTTGTTTGCCTTGATTATTTTCCTTGTGTGTATTCAATTGTTGTTTCCCTCTATTGTTTGTTACTTGTGTATGGTTTGAGGTTACTCAAGGTAAAGTTTGTTATACATACCAGTACAATTCAAATGTACCGACGTCCCTTTTGCCGGGGGCGCTACATTCGTGTTATGATTGTAGATGGATCCGTAGCAGGTACTCCAGCCCACCGATCGTAGCTCCCCCTTCGTCTTCCATCAGCTTTTTGGTGAGCCCCTTTCCTCTCGGGGCCCTGCGTGGCTCAGGCCGCTTTGTTTCCGGAGTTTTATTTTGATTTTTGTGTAAGGTATAGCCGGAGCCTTATTACCGGCAAATACTGTATTATCTTGTTGTACTTTTAGAGGCTCCGTAGACAGTAGATGTGGGTTAAGAACTCGTGTAAATCTATGTTCATATGTTGGGCAAAGAATTTGTAATTTTATTAACTATTATGTACGTATGTATGTTTTGCATAAAGGTGTTCTAAATTAATTCTATGGCTAATTCTTGGAATATTGAGTAAGGAAAACATGGGGTAACACGTGGGTTAGGAAACGCACCCAGGTCCGCTTGACTGGGGGCTACCCGGTCGGGCGCCAGTCATGTCCTCGAATTTGGGGCGTGACAACTTGGTATCAGAGTCTAAGGTTTAAAGGAGTCCTAGGATGTCTCGGAGCCGTGCCTAGTAGAGCCCTACTTATCGGTGTGAAGTCGACCACATCTATAAGTGGGGGGCTGTATGGACATTTAGGAAATTTCCCACTTCTTTGTTATTCTGTATCGTGCGGTGAAGTGAAATGTGAAAGTATCTATGCCTAACTCGTGCTTTGTTCCAAACTTTTTTAGTAATGGCACCTAAGAAGAGAGCTAGACTCGGCCTTGGGGCCAATGCCACCCCGAGTGAGGCTATGAATCATGTACCTCATGCCGTGGGTGAGAGTGACTCCCCGGCCTTGAACCTACCTGGCTCGTCTGGCCCAGAACAACATGTTCCTGTTCCTGCAGCGGCAGAGGGTGCCACCATCCCTCCCGCCGATATTCCTGGTTCTGGCACCATTCCAGCTCCTGGTCCCGAGGCTTCTGATGTGGACCTTAGGGGAGCCATCCGTATGTTGACCCAGTTAGTGGTCGCTCAAGCCCAGAGATCTCAGGATGCCCCAACATCCTCTAGCGGATAGGGAGATCCGGCCAGTTCCAGAGTTAACCAGTTTTTGCGGCTAGCCCCTCCAGAGTTCTCAGGCACAGACCCAGAGGCCGATCCGTAGGAATTTCTTGATGAAATGTATAAGACCCTCCGAGTGATGAAAGCTTCGGAGACAGAGGGAGTTGAGATGGCATCATACAGGTTGAGGGGAGCAGCGTATTCATGGTTCGAGATGTGGGAGGACTCCCGTGGGGAGGGAGGACCTCCGGCCAGATGGGATGAGTTTGTAGATGCGTTCATGGACCAGTTCTTGCCTGCTGAGACAATAGCAGCCCGTTCCACTGAGTTTGAGATCCTCAAGCAGGGCAGTATGAGTGTTTGGGAGAACCACATGGAGTTCGTGAGATTGTCCAAGTATGCTCCTAAGTTAGTGTCGACCATGGCAGCTAGAGTTCGGCGATTTGTTTAGGGCCTTAGTCCCTTGGTAGTGAATGAGGCAGCTACAACGGCCTTACACTCGGATATGAACTATGGAAAGATTGTGGGATTCGGTCAGGCCACAGAGGCTAGGAAGTTGAAGATTCGGGCGGAAAGGGAGAATAGCAGCAGGGCCCGATCAGCGGGCCACTCAGGGAGATCAGCTCAAGATAGAGGGTCGTCAGGGCCGTCCCAATCATATGCCCAGTCCTCAGCAAGCGTACCACCATCTCAGCACAGTTATCAACAGAGCGGCCGCGTGAGACCAGGTTCAGACAGTAGGAGGCCCCATCAGTCCGGTCGTTCAGGAGGGAGATCATTGCAGCTGGGGAGGGCTCCATGCCCCAAGTGTGGGAGATTTCATACAAAGACATGCTACTTGGATATCCCGGTGTGTTTCAGATGCGGTGTGAGAGGTCATATTCAGTGACACTATCGTGTGCCCAGTCAGGGCATGGGTAGGGGATCTGCTCAGTCATCTGGTTCTTCAGTCGCTACATCATCTGTACGTCCTCCAGCCCCGGCAGGATGTGGTACAGTTAGGGGTGGAGCTCGTGGTAGAGGTGGACCCAGCCGGTTCTATGCTTTGAGTGATCGCCAGAGTGCAGAGGCTTCTCCAGACGTGGTTATAGGTATCTTGTCTGTTTAGTCCAATGATTGTTATGCTCTTATTGATCCGGGGTCCTCTTTGTCTTATGTCACCCCATTCATTGCTTCAAGCTTTGGGATAGAACCCGAACAGCTTCATGAGTCGTTCTCTGTATCAACTCCGGTTGGTGATTCTATTATAGCCGCGCGAGTTTATAGGAATTGTGTTGTCACGGTGTGTGGTCGTATTACCACGGCCGATCTTATCGAGCTTGGAATGGTAGATTTTGATGTTATTATGGGAATGGACTGGCTTTATTCATGTTTTGCCAAACTTGACTGCCGAACGAGAGTCATGAGGCTCGAGTTCCCTAACGAGCCTGTTACTGAGTGTAAAGGGAATGTGTGGTGCCGAAAGGTGGTTNTTGGTATTTGTGAGCGTGGTGGAGTTTTTCTTCTATGATAAGGTGTCATTGTCCTTATTGAACGTACTAAGCTTGCCGGTGTTATGACCTTCTACAATTCGCCTTTGGGGAAAGCTATTGTTAAATAGTATTGAAAATGCGGCTGTCAGATATCGCAGGGTGCAGTAGTTCAGGATTGAATCGGTGTTTCTAATGTCGACGGCTCGAGAAAGATAATCTTCAGAAAGGTTTAAAGTTAGTAGCGATGGTGGGTACAAGTGCTACGAAGATAGATTTTATTTAAGGCAACCACTGAGCAGCAAAGGATGAGGATAAACCTGTGGAGAGTGTGAGGCGGTGGCTAAATATTTCTAGAAGATCGAGTATAAGGGGCCAAGGGTCGAGTAGTCGATTAAAGGGATGAGTTCCGCCAAAGTGGGAGAGTGGCGGAGTTGCATATGGGCATTATTGTAGGGTGACTATGCACCTTAATAAGAGTTTGGAGTGATTTGGGGAAATTTTAGTGATTGGTGATTGGGGCCTACGAAATTAATTTGAAGTATGGGCTATTATGCGGCAGGAGATTTGATATAACGGGAATGAGCTGCTTGAATGAAGAAGGATGCAATATAACTTTGAATTGGAAAAATGTTGTCGCACATTTAATTGATGTCCACGAGGGGTGAATGGACTTGTGCAGCTGGAGAGTGAGCTCGGACTCAGGATGGGTTATTGATGTCGTAGTGATTGTACCCCGTGTAGCAGCGCTAGGAGATGTTGGGAAGTGATTTCTACAGGTGGGTTATTCCTGTGAGCATGTTAGCGGTCGCGTGGTTGGCGAGGCTTCTGCGAAGAATTCTATTGGTTATACATCAAAGGGATCGGTCGTGCGAATGTTGTTGATGGTTCAGAGTATAAAAAGGGGGTTTCTATAGTAAGATATCGAGAATTTTGGCGGCTGATTACGCAAGGTTATGTCAATAAGAGGTAAAGAATCCCGGTGAACTCCAGAGTTGGGTGATAGTGGCTTCGAGCTAAGTGGGAGAGCCCCACTGGCTATGATTGGGTTGCATGGTTAACTACTTGCGAAGTTTCTGGTCATTAGCATGTTGATGGGTTATTTCAGCCACGGGAAAAGAGCTTAGGTGGTAATTTGAGCAAAGGGGTTGTTAAAGGTGTGCTATGGTTGGTCTTATTGGCTCATGTTCAGATTTGGAAAGGATTCAGGATTTGTACTTCGTATAGATGCGGGGTCCAAAGGAAGTGATTCTGCCAGGTGCTCCACCAAGAGGGTATTCATGTGATAGAAGACTCATGGAGTCGATTATATTCGGGGCCAAGTCAGAGTGGATGGCTCTCAACAACGGTCCTAGTGAATTCAAAAGTTAAAGTGTGATGCCTAATGATTTCGAGCCTATAGGTACGGCTATGAATCAAACTTGATAGCAGCCTATGAGAAGAGGCACAGAATGTTCGATGATGTTTTGGCTTGCGATGTAGCAATTGGGAGGTACGAAATGGTTCATGGGATTTGAGACAGCATGGTCTCGTGATTCAGGATCACTCGGGAGGAGTGCGGATGGAGTGTGTTAAGTGTTGAATGGGATTATCATTGTTTCTATGGCAACCAAGGACAAATTGGAAGAAGAGGATTGGTTAGCCATAGTCGAATTAGCATGTTGCTGGTAATGATCAGTTCTTTCAGCGCGATCAAGTTATGCAAGTGAATTGTGACGGTGCGTGCGAGGCTTGTCGGCCGCCGTAGTTAGTGTTATTCAGAAAGTATTCTACCATTGTGGTCCGTTATGTGGAGGTGGGCCCTGGAAGGCTGGTGGCTTAGACCACTCCCTAGAGATTTGCATATTCTACGGTCATGAGAATTCACCTGTGTGTTGCTTTGGTTCTCCTGAAGTGAGTTAAGTGGAAAGTTTTATATGATGAAGTGTTAACCTAATAGTGGTTCCGAAGCTAAGATGAAAAACGAGTTCTATCGTATATTGGCATGTTAAGTGCAGTGAGTGGTATGGAATTTGAAGTGAAGATCAAGGTAGCAGTTCGGTGTTGGCAAGGATGTCACGAGCTCGGATGAGCAGGAAAGGAGTTTCGATGTTTAAGGTAAGTTGGTTTTATCATCAGTGTCACCTTAGATCGGTGTTTTGTAAAAAGGGCTTTGCATCCTGGTTAATGATTCTTGATCGCTTTTCAGCGTTAGTGCGGCCGATGGTTTGGAGGTACGACCCAGTTAATTGTTATGGTAAGTTATGGGAGTGTGTCCCACAGGAAGATTGTATAAGTGTGGCAGGTAGTCACTTGATTGATTAAAGACTTAAACCAAGTATGAAGGTTAATATCGTTGATTTGAGAATATATGCCTGGAGGGCACTCAGTCTATTCAATATTAATTTTATTAAAACTTCATGGTTATTCCTGTAAAGTTCATTATTTGTTATTTGATGTTATAAAGGAGAATGATTTCAGCAAATACTAAATTGGGTTTAATTAAGTATTTGGTTGGCTGCCTGACAGCGGTGTCCGGCGCCACCACGACCCTTAGTGGATTTTGGTCGTAACAACAGTGTATCAGAGCACTAGGTTCTAGGGTCTCACGAGTCATGAGCAAGTCTACTAGAGTCTCTTTGATGGTACGGAGACGTCTGTACTTATCCTCGGGAGGCTGCGGGACTGTTAGGAGTACTTCCCTTCTCGATTCCTTATCGTGCGATTTGATCCTTGGAGGCGTATGCCTTTAATTTATTCCTACTCAATCTTACACGACGCGAACCGCTTTGTATAAATCGAGAATTGAAGAACCGTAATGGTACTACAGATGTGATACGAGATGTTTCTCCCGGTATAGCTGAACGGATTATTATCGTCTCTTTATAGAAGGATACTTTAGTGTTTCAGCCCAGTAACGTACTTCTGAGGGCTCTGAGGCTAGGCACAAGTTGCCATGATGCTTATGAACTATTGTTCCGCAGTATTGATATGATGGTAGGACATTTGCCTACTTGTCAGGGCGGTGAATGACTTGATGGAAGTTTACTCAGTGCATGATTTAGAGATTCGGTATTTTATTCCCGGTGGGGAAAAGGCAATTTGGCTGAGAGTGTTCAAGTTTGAGTTGACGGGGTACAGGACTTGGTTATTGGTGAGCTTGAAGATATGTTGCGAGCTTGTGTCTTGGATTTCAAAGGTAATTGGGATGATCACTTGCCACTTATAGAATTTGCTTACAATAACAGCTTTCATGCTAGCATCCAAATGGCCCCATTTGAGGCATTGTACGGAAGAAGGTGTAGGTCTCCGGTTGGGTCGTTCGAAGTGGGTGAAGCAGAACTGATTGGGCCAGACCTTGTGCACCAGGCTATGGAGAAGGTTAAAATCATTCAGGAAAGGATGAAAATTGCTAAGAGTCGCCAAAAGTCATATGCGGACGTTCGTCGAAGGGAATTGGAATTTCAAGTTGATGATTGGGTGTTCTTAAGGGTATCTCCTATGAAGGGAGTCATGCGATTCGGTAAGAAAGGGAAGCTGAGTCCTAGATATGTCGGACCTTATCGGATCATTCAAAGGATGGGGCAGGTGGCCTATAGGTTGGAGTTGCCTCCCGAAATGTCATTAGTGCACCCGGTGTTCCATGTGTCCATGTTGAAGAAAGTGGTTGGAGATCCATCCACCATCATGTCAGTCGAGACTATCGAGGTTAATGAAGAGTTGTCGTTTGAAGAAGTTCCGATTGCCATTCTTGATAGACAAGTCCGTAAGTTGAGAAATAAGGAAGTTGCCTCAGTTAAGGTGTTGTGGCGAAGTCAACGAGTTGAGGAAGCTACGTGGGAAGCGGAGAAAGAAATGAAAGAGAAATATCCCCATCTGTTTGATCAAGTCTAGAAGAAATTATGTGACCTTTCTATCTCTAAAACAACTATCATTGTGTCCAAATTGATTCCCTCCTAAATGCTAGTGATGTTCCTCTAGTTGTGCAAGACTTATAGGTGTGGTGGTTGTTATTCGTCCTGCGAACATCTCTTTGGTAAATGAAAATTTTATAAAGACTCTTGTGTTAAGTAATCAACTGATAGTAGTGTAGAATGGTAATGAGTTACTTGTATGCATATAATATGTTGAAGTAGTTAAATTATGTGAAACTCATTGAAATAACTGATTCATAAGCAAAGAATATCAAGTGATCAAATGTGTGCAATTGTTAAGGTAGGAAATTGTATGACAGTTTTGGGGAGGGTTGTAATTCAGTAATGAGGCTTGGAAATTGTGTTTCGGGGGCCCTCTGTCAGGTGAAAATGTTCTAATTACAAAGGGAACTCTGGCAAAAATTTTCTAAAACTATGGAAAATAGTGAAAAGTATAGGAATCTGCGTAACATATTTTCAAAACCAACTGATCTCTGAAATACTGAAAAGTTTGGGATAGGTCCTCATTCGGGGACGAATGATTTTAAGTGGGGGAGGATGTGAGGCCCCGTAGAAATTTTGGGCTCAAAACCTAGTAACTTGTGGTGTCGGCTCCGAATATGTGTTAGGAATGTGTAGAATTCTTCGCGGCTCGCAGGCTCGCCACGGTTCGCACCCTTGGTATTAAGCTAAGCTTTTAAAAATCATCACTTTTCCAGAAAAATGTCATTCTGCGGTCCAAAATGCGGTCGCAGATCTAGTACGCGGACCGCATTCCTATCGCATAGTGAAACAGTGGTCAGTCAAATTTGAGGTCAAAAATGCGGTCCATTATGCGATCGCGTAGTTGGTATGTGTGAAACAGAAGAATTGTCAAAATTAATGTTGACAGAATTAGTAAATAATTTCAAAAAGGATTAAACCTCTTCTCTTAAATTGTTAAAAGAGAAAGTGGCTTTTATTTGAATAAATATTTCCTCGATAAATTCCTAATTGGCTATTTGAGCATGTATTTCTATGTGTACCTGCATTGCACGTACGATTCGCGAGCAGGGGGATTATTTATTTCATGTTGACCGCGTCGCATGGATAGTTCGCGAGCGGGGTAATAGATGCATCTATGGTTCGCGCCGTTCGACCCTCGGCAGTGCACAATTTATTTTCTGTTGGAGCGGGTTGTACGCCTCGACATGATTTGCGCACGCTTGTATTCCTACCTTGAAATTATTAAAGTTGTTATTGCCTCTTCCTGGCTTGAGAATATTTGGATATATAATGAAAAGGAATTTTGGAAATTTCCTATAAAAGAAATAATTGTTTACTTGTTTCCCTCTATTGGATTAAAATCATATTTATAGAAATCCACAATTTCATGTATTATTGACATCACATTATTGGACCCTTAGTAAGTGTCGAAGTCAACCTCTCGTCTCTACTTCATCAAGATTAGACGGGATACTTACTGAGTACATATTGTTTTTGTACTCATACTACACTTCTGTGCATTTTTGTTGCACAGGCTCATGTGTTATTAGTGGCCTACTGGGCGTAGCAGCACGGATGATACTGGAACTAGGTGAGTTGCATTATTCGAGGCGGCCCGCAGCTAGTATAGTCCCTTCCAGTGTATTGTATTTACTTTATAGCCACTGTATTCCGGACGGATGTTGTATTTTATTTCCTTCTTATTAGATGCTCATATGCTTGTGACATCGGGTTCTGGGATGGTTATAGGATTGTTCAATATTAATTTTATTAAAGACTTCATGGTTATTCCTGTAAAGTTCATTATTTGTTATTTGATGTATAAAGGAGAATGATTTCAGCAAATACTAAAATTGGGGTTTAATTAAGTATTTGGTTGGCTTGCCTGACAGCGGTGTCCGGCGCCACCACGACCCTTAGTGGATTTTGGGTCGTAACAACATGGTATCAGAGCACTAGGTTCCTAGGGTCTCACGAGTCATGAGCAAGTCTACTAGAGTCTCTTTGATCGGTACGGAGACGTCTGTACTTATCCTCGGGAGGCTGCGGGACTGTTAGGAGTACTTCCCTTNCAAGTAAGCACACCATGTTTTCCTAAAATTCCAAATTAGACCCATTCTAGAGTGTTCTAGAACTTCTTATTTCAGTTTTTAACAGATTCCAAGCCCTTGAACTACCCCAATTGCCCTTAGCTTATTCCTAGAATCACTAACCTACCCCCAGCCCTGATTAAACCATGGTCAACTAATGAAAACATGAATTTTAGCTGTAAAACTGTAATCCCTATCCAAACTCTTATTATTCTATCAATTAAACCAAATTAGTAAACAACAATTAACACTAAAACTAACACAAGCCACTAATCACAATCGAAACGACACTGAACTGAAAAAAATCAGTCAGAAGCAATTTAATAAGATGTTGAAAAAAGTTATGATAACAGGGCAGAGAACAATTACTAAAACTCTTGAATTAACCTAAGCATTTATTCTAATAGAACAACGATTAGCTAGGATCGAACTAGAAACTAAAAAAAAATCAAAGTCATATAGAAATTAAAACAATGTTGAATTATCAGAAACAGCATGAATCAAACTAAACAAAAACAGATAGAAAAAGAAACAACAAGAACCGAAAAAACTTACTGAATTCAANAAGAGGGTGGTGGTGGGGAGGTTGAGGGTTTGTACATGTACAAGAATGTATTTAATTTGATTCCTAAGTCAATTGGTGCACTTGGGAAAGTTAAGATACTGAAATTCTTTGGGAATGAGGTTAATTTGTTCCCAATTGGAGAGTTGAGGAACTTGGTTGAATTGGAGAGCTTGCAAGTGAAAGTGTCATTGCCAGGGATGAGTGGATTGGATTTGAATAAGCTCAAGTGTTTGAAAGAATTGGAGCTCTGTAAAGTTCCTTCTAGACCTGACCCAAGATTCGACACATTTGGCCGGGATTTGAAGGAAACGGATGGTGAATTCGTAAAGGGGAGGGGAAGGGGAACCAGGGGTGTGATTTTGAGGTCGAATGGAGACGGGCCACCACCGTGGGCGATTTTCGACGGCGGCGTTACAGGGTCGGTTTCTGGGGTGATTTGGGGACGATGATAGGGGGGGGGGGGTGAGGTCCGACATTCTTATATTAGAGAACCCTTAGTTCTGCATCGTTTGATTGATTATCATGGACGGTCCAGATTAAACGCTAATTAAACGGGGTCGTTTGGAGAGACCAGGGACTGGGTCGGGTGGACGATTGGGCCTGGACTGGGTGTTGGTTTGGGCCAGGCGGATCTCTAATTGGAATGGCCCAATTCTTTTAATTGCTTTCTTTCTTTTGTTTTCTTTCTTTCTTTTGTTTTCTTTTCTCTTTTTGTTATCTTGTATTTATTCAATCTTTTCCTGATTTTGTGAAATGCTAAATTAAAACTCAAAAACAAAATTAAGACTAAAAATCATATTTTCCTAAATACCCTAATTCACATTTAATTATAAACTAAAACAATTAAAAATATAAATGCAAAAGACCCCTTTTTTTGTTATTTTCTCTATTTTTATTTTAAAAGAAACTTAACTACTAATTAATCCTAAAATATGAAAGCAAATCCTGAATGCAAATGTCAAGCGTATTTTTTATATTTTTTTATATTTTTCATATGAAATAAAATGCACAAATAAAATGCAAACAATTAACAGAAAATAACACAAAATTGTAAAATAATGAAAGAAAAATCATTTGCTTGAATTTTTGGGAATAATTCACATAGGGCAATAATCACGTGCTCACAGCGATGTAGCAATTGGGAGGTACGAAATGGTTCATGGGATTTGAGACAGCATGGTCTCGTGATTCAGGGTCACTCGGGAGGAGTGCAGATGGAGTGTGTTAAGTGTTGAATGGGATTATCATTGTTTCTATGGCAACCAAGGACAAATTGGAAGAAGAGGATTGGTTAGCCATAGTCGAACTGGCATGTTGCTGGTAATGATCAGTTCTTTCAGCGCGATCAAGTTATGCAAGTGAATTGTTACGGTGCATGCGAGTCTTGTCGGCTGTCGTAGTTAGTGTTATTCAGAAAGTATTCTACCGTTGTGGCCTGTTATGTGGAGGTGGGCCCTGGAAGGGCTGGTGGCTTAGACCACTACCTAGAGATTTGCATATTCTACGGTCATGAGAATTCACCTGTGTGTTGCTATGGTTCTCCTGAAGTGAGTTAAGTGGAAAGTTTTATATGATGAAGTGTTAACCTAATAGTGGTTCCGAAGCTAAGATGAAAAACGAGTTCTATCGTATATTGGCATGTTAAGTGCAGTGAGTGGTATGGAATTTGAAGTGAAGATCAAGGTAGCAGTTCGGTGTTGGCAAGGATGTCACGAGCTCGGATGAGCAGGAAAGGAGTTTCGATGTTTAAGGTAAGTTGGTTTTGTCATCAGCGTCACCTGAGATCGGTGTTTTGTAAAATGGGCTTTGCATCCTGGTTAATGATTCTTGATCGCTTTTCAGCGTTAGTGCGGCCGGTGGTTTGGAGGTACGACCCAGTTAATTGTTATGGTAAGTTGTGGGAGTTTGTCCCACAGGAAGATTGTATAAGTGTGGCAGGTAGTCACTTGATTGATTAAAGACTTAAACCAAGTATGAAGGTTAATATCGTTGATTTGAGAATATATGCCTGGAGGGCACTCAGTCTATTGAGTTGTGGACTACGGATGATTTCTCCGAGTATGATGGATGTTCTTATGTGTTATGAGCGGAAGAGGAGTTATTATGGACCTTTGAAAGGTAATTAGCCTAGTTCCGTGCGATCAGAATCGGCTTGAGGTCGGTGGATTGATTCAACTGTGAATATGGGCTCTATATCAGGCCAAACGTGTTCAATTTAGTAATGCGCTCCTTATGGAGGAGTAGTCAGGGTGTTATTTTGTTGTCAGATATTTCATGTAGTGATACGTTGCGACGTGTGAGTTGGGAGGCGGCTTGAGAAATTGCTTATGTGTTGAGGATCCGCTTAGAGATGATGTTATATGAGCAGGATGGCTTTTGAGATTTCAAATCGTATATCGCACGTCAGTTGTGCTTGAGTTTTGTGGCTTCTGGCGCTATATGTCTCCCCAGGGATGGAATTATGCACTTAGTGTGCTTGTGACCAATATTCGATATATTATTGAAATGAGCAATCTAGCTTGGTGCGTATCTCATTATGCGAGTTTTATGGGTGGATCAGGTGGCACGCCGCCATGGTTATGTTGTTCAGATCGAGTTGCGCGCCGCAACAGTGTAAAGCTGAGTACAGTTCCCCGTATCTATTTTTATGTGTTTTGTTTCCTATTTTACGAGGAAAGCTTATATTAGTTGTGTGCCCGCGTCGCATGCATGATTCGCGAGCGGGGTGTTTGTTTAATTAAGTCGACTGCGTCGCATGTATGATTCGCGAGCGGTATAGTTGATTTTCCTTCTCAAAGTTTGCCTTCCTTTATATCGCATTCGATATGGTAGACTATTGGCACATTGTAGCATCATATGGGACTTTTGGTCATGTCGGGGTGGCTTATTGCCTGAGCAGTTTGTACTGGGTGGGACGTGATCATTGAATTCGAGATCAGTGCAATCTGAGTATATGAAGTATATTAAGGAGCTAAAACCATTGTTTGGTTCAGAATGAGGTGATAGTTCTTGCCAGGAGTATAGACACAATGAATTGTTGTTTCGGCAGTGGTTATGAATTTATACAGATCTCATCCGTCGTGTCGGTATTGTAAGAGTTAGAAAAAGACCTATGTATGTCATGCGGTGCAATGGGAGCATCAGATTCGTGGAATTTTGATAAAATTGATCAGAGAATGTTATTGTGGTCCTATGAATAAAGTGGTGCAAGTTGTGAATTTAGCTAAGGTATGCAGTCGTGTTTTGGGGCTGCGTGTAGTTATTGATACGATGAGCGTATGTTTGAAACGGGTCGGGCATAGAATTCCGGATGCTGGAATTAGGCTCTAAGGCTTATGTGCTTGAATAAAAGGAAATATCTTCATAATTGATCGAGCTAATGTGCTCAACTGAGTTGTGGTAGCACGGGAAGGTGCATGAGGTGTTAAACAGTGATTTCAGACTACTTCAGTGTAGTTCTCAGCACGTTCGAGGACAAACCTATGTTTAAGTGGGAGATAATGTAACGACCCGATCGGTCGTTTTTGAGCCCTAGCACGTCGTTCAGCAGTTTGAGGCTATCAACAGCTTCATTTCAAGTATTATGACTTGTACGTGTGGTCGGAATTGAATTTCGGGAGGTTCAGAGTTGATTTGGAAAGAGAATTCTCATTTCAGAAGCTTAAAGATGAAGGAATTAACCAAGATTTGGATTTTTGAGTAAACGACCTCGGAATCAAGATCTAAAGGTCCCAGCAGGTTCGTATGATGATTTCGGACTTGGGCGTATGCCCGGTTCGGGTTTTGGATAACCCGGGAGCGTTTTGGCGCCTATTGTGGAAGTTAGCATTTTAGAAGAAATTTCATAAGTTTGGCTTGAAGTGCATTTCGGTGTTATCGATATCCGTTTGGAATTCCGAGCCTGTGAATAGCTCCGTCTGGTGATTCTGGAGTTGGGAGCGCGATCGGCAGTGAATTTGGAGGCCCGTAGGTCATTTTCGAGTCATTTGAAGGTTTTTGAGAAGTTTGACCAGCGGACTTTTGGATATCGGGGTCGGAATCTGAATCCGGAAGTTGGAGTAGGTCCGTGATGTCGAATATAACTTGCGTGCAAAATTTGAAGCTAATCGGACGTGATTTAATAGGTTTGAACATCGAAAGTAGAAGTTTGAAATTCTAAAGTTCATAAAACTTGGATTGGAGGTCGATTCATGATTCTAGCGTTGTTTGATGTGATTAGAGGCCTCGAGCAAGTCCGTAATATGTTTTGGGACTGGTTGGTATGATTGGTTGGGGTCCTGGGGGCCTCGGGTGGATTTTGGGTGATTAACGGATCGAAATTTGAAATTTTGGATAGCTGAAGGGGTCTGGTTGCTAGTATAACCGCTTCTGTGGAGGGTTCACCGCAGAAGCGGCCCCGCATAAGCGAGAAATTTAACCGCAGATGCGGTTTTGGGCTGTCAGTGAAGGGACCGCAGATGCGGTCATTTTTCCGCAGATGCGGAACCGCACCTGCGGTAGAGAAGTCGCAGAAGCAAAAATAAGGCGGCCTGGGAAGGACCGCAAATGCGGTAGAGTGGCCGCACCTGCGGAACCGCAGAAGCGGTCATAGGACCGCAGGTGCGGAAATTGTTGTATGCAGAAGGGTGTTTTAAAATCGGGGTTTGAGTTCATTTCACCCATTTTTCTCTTGGTATTGGCGATTTTGGAGAGCTTCAAGTGGGGTGTTTCATCATCATCGACAAGGTAAGCTAACCCCACCTATCTTGAGTTAAATATATTGATTTTGTATGGATTTTAGCATGTAAATTGGTAGAAAACTTGGGGTTTGAGGAAAAACCTAGAAAATTAGTATTCTTGGATTTTGACCACGATTTGGGGTATGGAATTTAAAGAAAATTATATATTTGAGTTCATAATCTTACTCTTCGAAAATTTTGGAAAATCCGGGCACGTGGGCCCGAGGGCGTTTTTGTCAACTTTCTGAGCGGGGTTAGGAATTGTTGTAAATTGGGTTAATATGAGTAGTTTATCGTATATTAATGGATTTGCATAACTATTGGCTAGTTTTGGAGCGTTGTGCATCAATTTGAGTTTCGGAAGGGCGTGGAAGGCCGGTTATGGATCTTCGGAGCGAGGTGAGTCTCCTTTCTAACTTTGTTAGAGGGAATTGTCCCCATAGGTGAATTAAGTGGTTATGTGCTCCTATTTGTGGGGGCTACGTACGCACGAGGTGACGAGAGTCCGTGCGTAGCTACTATTATGCTATTGTCCGGGTAGTCTAGGACCCAAAAGCATGCTATTCTTGGATTAAATGTAAACTTATTGACAGCTCGAATTGCTTAAACCACATCGAATTAATAAATAATTTCAAAAAGGATTAAACCTCTTCTCTTAAATTGTTAAAAGAGAAAGTGGATTTTATTTGAATAAATATTTCCTCGATAAATTCCTAATTCGCTATTTAAGCATGTATTTCAATGTGTACCTGCGTCGCACGTATGATTCGCGAGCAGGGGGATTGTTTATTTCATGTTGACCGTGTCGCATGGATAGTTCGCGAGCAGGGTAATAGATGCATCTATGGTTCGCGCCATTCGACCCTCGGCAGTGCACAATTTATTTTCTGTTGGAGCGGGCCGTACGCCTCGGCATGATTTGAGCACGCTTGTATTGCTTCCTTGAACTTATTAAAGTTGTTATTGCCTCTTCTTGGCTTGAGAATATTTGGATAAATAATGAAAAGGAATTTTGGAAATTTTCTATAAAAGAAATAATTGTTTACTTGTTTCCTTCTATTGGATTAAAATCATGTTTATAGAAATCCACAATTTCATGTATTATTGACATCACATTATTGGACCCTTAGTAAGTGACGAAGTCGACCTCTCGTCTCTACTTCTTCGAGATTAGACGGGACACTTACTGAGTACACGTTGTTTTTGTACTCATACTACACTTCTGTGCATTTTTGTTGCACAGGCTCATGTGCTATTAGTGGCCTACTGGGCGTAGCAGCACGGACGATACTGGAACTAGGTGAGTTGCATTATTCGAGGCGACCCGCAGCTAGTATAGTCCTTTCTAGTGTATTGTATTTACTTTCTATCCAGTGTATTCCGGACGGATGTTGTATTTTATTTCTTTCTTAGTAGATGCTCATATGCTCGTGACACCGGGTTCTGGGATGGTTATAGGATTGTTGAATATTAAGTTTATTAATGACTTCATGGTTATTCCTGCAAAGTTCATTATTTGTTATTTGATGTATAAAGGAAAATGATTTCAGCAAATACTAAAATTGGGGTTTAATTAAGTATTTGGTTGGCTTGCCTGACAGCAGTGTCCAGCGCCACCACGACCCTTAGTGGATTTTGGGTCATGACACACCCATATGGAATCGAACTTACAACGAGAACGAGGTAAACCTGTGATAAATACCATGTTTATCGCCTCCCATATCCATGTCGGGATCTCTATAGTCTGCATTAGCCCTCCGGGCTTCTGGTGCTCTATCTTCACCTGCTAGCAACTAGGACACTAAGCGACATACTCAGCAATGTTCTTCATAACGTTCAACCAATACACATCCTTTATGTCATGATACATCTTCGTCCACTCAGGATGAATGGAGTACCATGAATAATTTGCCTCGGACATAATCCTATCTCGTAGCCCTGCTACATCATGAACACACAAACGACCCCTGTATCTGAGAACCCCATCTCCCTTGAGCTCTAACAACGGCTTCTTCTGATGCGGAACTCTCTCACTCTCAGCTCGACCAACTCTGGGTCCTCGTACTGCTTCTCCTTTACTTCAACTATGAGAGATGATTTTGCAGTATTTTGGAGTACAACTCCACCTTTGCCAGAGTTTAGTAACCGAACCCCCAAACAAGCCAAATTCATAAATCTCTTTAGTTAATTGTCTTTTCTCGGCCTCTACATGTGCTAAGCTACCCATAGATCCGCGACTTAAGGCATCTGCTACAACATTAGCTTTCCCTGGATGGTAGAGAATGTTAACATCGTAATCTTTCAATAACTCAAGCCATCGCCTCTGTCTCAAATTCAACTCTTTTTGCTTGAAGATATATTGCAGGCTTTTATGATCTGTGAATACATCAACATGAACACCATATAAATAATGCCGCCATATCGTAAGTGCATGGACAACCGCAGCTAACTCGAGGTCATGGGTCGGATAATTCCGTTCGTGCTTCCTTAATTTCCTTGAAGCATATGCAATTACCTTCCCATGTTGCATCAGAACACATCCTAAGCCGACACCTGAGGCATCAAAATACATGGCATAACCATCTAGACCCTCTGGAAGTGCTAGAACTGGCGCTGAGGTCAATTTGTTCTTAAGCTCTTGGAAACTCTGCTCACAAGCCTCTGTCCACTGAAACTTAGTTGCTTTCTGCGTCAACTTTGTTAATGGTGCTGAAAGAGAAGAAAACCCCTCTACAAACCTCCAGTAGTGTCCTGCTAAGCCTAGAAAGCTACGAATCTCTGTCGGAGTAGTAGGTCTAGGCCAGGATTTCACAACCTCAATCTTCTGATTGTGTACCTTTATACCTCCATCAGATATAATGTGCCCCAGGAATGCAACAGACTTCAACCAGAACTCATATTTAGAAAACATAGCATATAATTTACTATCACGGAGGGTTTGGTGCACCACTCGCAGGTGGTCCGCATGCTCATCCTCTGAACGTGAATAAACTAGAATATCATCAATAAATACTATCACGAACAGATCTAAAAAAGGTTGGAATAGGTTATTCATTAAGTCCATGAACACGACAGGTGCATTCGTCAACCCGAAGGACATGACAAGGAACTCGAAGTGGCCACATCGGGTCCTGAAAGCTGTCCTGGGAATATCTTTCTCCCGAACTCTAACCTTGTGGTACCCCGGAGTTTCTTGAGTTTGGCGGTTTATTACCGTCGATTTGTGGAGGGGTTTTCATCTATAGCAGCCCCGATGACCAGGTTGACCCAGAAGGGTGCCTCATTCAGATGGTTGGACGAGTGTGAGCCGAGCTTTCAGAAGCTCAAGACAGCTTTGACTATGGCGCCGGTGTTGGTTTTGCCCACAGGTTCAGGGCTATTTATAGTATATTGTGACACATCTCGTATTGGACTTGGTACGGTGTTGATGCAGAATGGCAAGGTTATTGCATATGCTTCGCGACAGTTGAAGATTCATGAGAAGAATTATCCAGTTCATGGTTTGGAGCTAGCAGTCATTGTTCACGCACTGAGGATTTGGAGGCATTATTTATATGGCGTGTCATGTGAGGTGTTCACAGATCACAAGAGTCTACAGTATTTGTTGAAGTAGAAGGAGCTAAATTTGAGGCAGAGGAGGTGGTTGGAGCTATTAACAGACTATGATATCACCATCCTGTATCATCCGGGGAAGGCCAATGTGGTGGCCGATGCTTTGAGTAGGAACTCAACCAGCATGGGCAGTCTTGCTTATATTCCAGTCGGTGAGAGACCGCTTGCTTTGGATGTTCAGGCTNGCTCTAAAAGAGTTTTCTTCGAGCGAGCGGTCTTTCTATCTTTTTGGGTTGCATGCCCAAGGCAATGCTTTTTGTAGATTGAGATGGATTGATCTTCGCTATCGTGCCTCCTCCTTGTACCAGT
>NW_017670388.1:579414-634852 GCF_001879085.1 Nicotiana attenuata
TGGGGAGTGTGGTAAGTGGTGGTTGGTGGTACTGGATTGGCTGATGGTGGTGTTGTGGCGGAGTTGGTACCTGTAAGGGATTGAGATTTTGAGGTGGGGTTGCGTATTGATGCGGTGCAGGAGGGTTTTGTGGATGTTGGTTTGGTGTGTTTTGGAGAGGTGCTGGGTTCTTTGTGTTTTGTTGGTTGATGTCGGGGACATTCAGGGTGAGTGACAAGTTTGCCAAGTTGCGAACCTGCTCAAGCTCTCCTTGTAGATCTAGTATCTTTTGTTCCAATCTCAAGACTAGATCATTTGGTGCCAGAGTACTCCGACCGTCTGAAGTTTCTGCGTTCTCAGCATTCACCTTTCGAATACCACTTAAGTCGTCCATTTTTGCTTTTCCTTTGCCTTTTGTATTACTTGGAGGAGGAGGATGTGGAGGGCCTCTAGATCTGGTGTGATATGCTGATGATGCCAGTATGAGCGAACCAACCTTAGGGGATGGGAATAAAGACGAAAGGAAAACAAAAAGGTAAACAAGTCAGTAAGGGTTCTGAAATGTTTGCAGTATTTAAACAAATATTGCGATAATGTAAATTCGAGTCCTAATTTGGGAGCCTCGTTGTGCTCGAGGTAGGCCTAGCGACGAATAGATTTGGAGAACATTAGATGCCAGCAAATGCCTCATTTCATAATATGAAAATAAACGAATCCCAAAACAACACTAAGATAATAGAAAAGTAAGTCACTATTGGCACTTGGCCTTATTACATTTAGGAAAGTAAATAAATCTAATCTACTTGGTCCCAGAAGGACCTTCCCCAGGTTCGGTCTTCCTGACTCCATCCTACAGGTTTCCTAGCTCGCGCAGACCCAGCAGTAGGAAGGCTCTAGCCAAATGTCCTCCTTTACTTCCTTTAGCATCCTCGCAATCCTCAATCCTCTTTATGATTTAACCCTCCAGCTCCACTAATCCCCGCTCCAGATATTCCAACCTTCTGTTAGAAGTGACAGCCATTTCTTTCCCTTCATCGATCAACCTCATATTTCTCTCGTGTATTTCCCGGTGCTCATTCTCAGAGTCGTGGACCCTCTTGCACAGTCTGTTGTATTTGACTTGAGCTTCAGCTTCTTCGTCTATGATCCTATTCCCTCGACCGACTCCTGGCCTCACCATTCGCTTCAGATTGTCCTCTAACCATGCTCGGTAGAGAGGTTCACACCCCGCATGATACCTGTCTGGCTCAATGGTGTTCTTTTCCACAATGATCTTGCAGTGCCACATGTGCCGAGCTTGGCATTTGTAAGGGACGTCGTCGTCCTGAAAGTCCGCTTTGAAATGACTCATCTTGGCAATTCTGGGTACAACCTGCTTCCTGCCTGCTTGCCTCATAACTCGGATAGGGACATAAGGGTATATCCCTCTCAACCCAATCAGCACAAAGTGTGGAGCGTCCCTGGATCTGATGATGAATTCGTCTGTTGGGCACCATTCAAACATCCATTGCACTTGTTCCTCGGTCAGATTGTCGAAGAACTCTACCCACTTTTTGGCGCTTTCCGGCTGAGCAAACCTGTCCGGAATGTAAGTCATCCGCTTGGGGTGATGGAAGGCAATATGGTCGTTCCAAGCCTTTTGCGGAAATTCTTTGCGATACTGACCCTTTTGAAGATGTTCTAATAACCACAACTGTAGCAACAGGTTACAACCCTCGAAATGCTTGATCCCTCTTTGACAACGCTGCAGAGCCCTGTAGATGTCGACTATGATCATAGGGACTATAGTGTATGTCTGTCCATTGATCCATTCCATCAAAGTCTTGGCGACCATGGCAAATCTAGTATGGATTCTTTCCCTCTTCATCGGGAATACTATTAGGCCCAAGAAGCATACAATGAACACGAACACTCTGCGGTGGATATGTCCCAGAGAAGTGATAAAAAGCTCATCATGGAAGGTATGGTAGGACTTATTATGGCCATATCTCTCATACAGGTATTCGAAGGGTATGTAGGATTTCTTCAAGCATTCCAAGTCAGCATTTTTCTTCAACCCCATCATCTTTAGGAACCCTTTACCAGTACGATTCTCCGGTACCAACAACCCAGGTCTATCCCAAGTCAGTCCCGCAAGTCCCCTAATTTCTTCTAGGAGTGGCGTCATTTTCATATCGCCGAAAAGGAACACAGCCCTTTCATTGTCCCAGAACAAGGTGGCAGCCTCGATCAACCTATTGTTTGGCTGAATGTCTAGCAGAGAAGGTAAATTGCCCAAGTGTTTTCTCACGTGTTTCTTATCACATGAGGAAAGGTCCTCCTACCAATCTAGTAGAAATGGTGGAATGTTGCTGACCATGCCGAATATGGGGACCTCATGCCTCATTTTCTGCAAAACAAAAAGGTTAGGCCCTTCTCCCCCACCAGACTCGACTATTTGTACATTCATGATTAGCATATTGACATTTAGATCTCCAAATTAATGCACAAAATGTGATTGTGCCTATTGGGATTATGGAAACCCCGGTGGACTTTTGGATAAGGCTCGTATTAAAGGATTATTATGTGGACAACATATTAATCCGACTAGGTTTGACCACAAATAAGCCTTTCTGAATTTAAGGGTAATAAATTGGAAGAGCACAATCACTCATCAAGTGTTGCTATAGGATTTGATACGCACGGGTGGAATATGACGTGGAGCATGATTTATGCAACAATAAATAGCATGTTGTCAGGTATTTGCACGTAGGAGAAATAATAAATGCGGTATTTAAATAATTGAAAGATAGTTACGGAAAAAGAAAACAAAGAGACAAGTCAGTTTCAAAAAAATAAAAGAAATCATAAATAAGCAGTTAAATCCAAATAAAGGGGAAAGGGTATACGGGATAAGGCATGCTTGGACTAATTCACAAAAAAAAAAAATAAGTTCGTTCTGGTAGCAGAGTCGCCATGCTATCGCGCTCCCTTCTTTCTCCTTTTTATAGGGAAGTCCAGGTTTCGACATTCATGGGGGGAACAACTCGTTTCCTTTTGAGAATTGGGTATTTGAAGAGTCGCCACCTAACGGATTATGGTGCATTAGGGCACCTAGAATAATTAACTCGTGTAACTAACTTGCATTACTAGAGATTAGGGCAAGGGCTCGAAATAACCTTGAGGGGAAGGTGTTAGGCATCCCTCGCGGTCCACAACGGTGGGTCCCGGCCGAACTTAAACTATGTGAATTAGTCATTTTAACAAGTAAACAGGTTCAACACATATTTGCAAATAAAGGTATATTTTCACATTCTAAGTACATGTACGATTCAGGTAATGGGAGCAAGAGAGAGTTTTGAACAACTTGCACATGTATATGTAAAGAAAAGAAAGTTTATAAAATTTAAACACATATGGAATTGGGAAATGGAAGTCCTAGGTTGGTTAGCCTACAGGATCATACCCATGTAATGCCCGGTAATCTCTCCTCAATAAGGGGCTACACGTGACATTAGCGCGCAGTCATCATATCCTTTTACTACCCATTACCCTCCCCTTGGTGGTTATATAAGCGAGTTTAATTTAACGACCTCTAAGCGTGTTGCTACCCGTCCCTTCCTTATGGTCCTAGAGGAATTTGGGACCACTAAATCTGGACAGTTCTAGACAATCTAAGGTTTTTAAAAGGCAGAATAGCCTCTTAAACACTTCTACTTGTATTGGTTTGACATCCCGGTCCTCCTATTTCATGAAGTTTCATCCGAACACTTGAACTTGTTCAAATCTAATATCTCAAAACCCTCTGACCATTGACCGAGCTTGCGTGGGAGGGATATGGATGAGTTGGACAAAATATGTGACATACACGCGTTTGAGTAGCGTGAATTGGTGAATCTAATTTAAACATAATTAAAAAGTTAAATGAAAAAGAAAAAGGTATAAAGTGTCCGAATAATAGCTAATAGAAAAATAAAAGGAAAAAGGACCCATTACTATTTCAAACACAGCCACTCACCTTTCTTCTTCCTTTCCGCTGCCACCGTCTCCTCCTCTCTTCGTCACGTTTTTATTTCTTCCCAATAAACCAATAANATATATATATATATATATATATATATATATATATATATATATATATATATATATATATATATATATATATATATATATATCCTTATATCTAACCAAAAGATTAAGTCTTAGAAGATATGCCAAATTCTTAATTGAATAAATATTTCTCTTTTTTTTGGGTTTTCCTCGTTTCATCGTCCAACTGTTCAAATTTCAGCTAACAAACATTCTTTTTTGTTGTTTATTTTAATTTGTTATCTTTCTAAAAAGAAAATCAATTGTCTAATTTGATTTTATTCCTTGAATTTATGTGTTTTGGGTGAGCTTTGGGATACTTTTAGTGGGATTTGATTGATTTTGCTTTATATTCCAAAAGAAAAAAATGAATAGGGTATTCGATTTGAATTCTTAAATTTTCCCGTAAGTTTGGAATTTTTTTGGATCCTCTTTGTGGGTTCTGGTTACTGGATTAAAAAGTGTTATTATATAAATTCAAATGAATGAGGGAAAGGGTGTCAATGGCCGCACAAAGAGAATAATAATGAAAGATACAGAATGAGTTGTGAAGAATTTGGAGATTTTTGGTAATTTTGGTGATCCCCAATTGCAGTCTGTGCATCTTTCTCTTGAGTTTTGAGGGCCAAAGAGAATGATAAGAGGAGTTTTCTTATCATTCTTATTTTATTTTTCTGATTTTAATTTTTTAATCAAATTTATAATTGCTGAAATCGATTATGACGTGGAAACTAATGTGTATCTGATGTGTCATTTACACATGAGAGAGTGAGATACACGCAGGGCGAAGGGGTTTAAAAGAGTATATTTAAACAAGTTCAAGTGTCTAGATGAAACTTCGTAAAGTAGGAGGACCGGGCTGTCAAACCGACGCAAGTAAAGGTGCCAACTAGGCTATTCTGCCTTTTTAAAAGGTAAGAATCTAGGCGACAGGAAAATAACATACATGACAAGAAAATAAAGACAGACAGTTAGAAGGCTCACATTTACCTCCGCATGTATATAGGCAAACAAACAGCACGTCTAAAACACAGTTTTTGAAGAAAGGTGAGAAATCCTAAGAACATGATATCTAGATGAACATCACAAAACAGAACATGCAGCGTTTGTTTTTTAGGGAAGTGGCCGGATCCTAACCAGTTTGCCTACTGGTTTTACAGCTTGTTAAACCTGGATAATTTCACATATAAACAGAACTGGTTTTACAATTACTTAACGCCCTAAGGCTTGCCTAAGTGCGTATATGCAGTCATAATTCTGAGAAGCTTTTTGAAGTTCTTTATCTTATAGGCATGCTTTCTAGTTATATTAGTTAACACAGCGTTGAGGACTATTAAAGAAACGAGTAAGATAATTGAATAACTAATTCAGAACCTATAGGCATGATTTCTAATTAAACTGATTTTTAGATCCTATAGGCATGATGTCTAGTTAAAGCTGATTTTAGATCCTATATGCATGATTTCTATGCTTAAAGCTGATTTTAAATCCTATAGGCATGATGTCTAATTATATATAAAGTGAAGCAGGCAGAATTTATTTGACCAAAGCGAAACCTTATAGGCATGTTATCTAACAAAACACATTTGAACAAAAATGAACCATATAGGCATGTTATCTACCCATCTTTACCCACAGTATACAACTACCCTCCCTTTTCACTAGTCACC
This sequence comes from Nicotiana attenuata, assembly GCF_001879085.1. NCBI lineage: Eukaryota > Viridiplantae > Streptophyta > Magnoliopsida > Solanales > Solanaceae > Nicotiana > Nicotiana attenuata. Next base: position 585,132 of record NW_017670388.1, read on the forward strand.
CCAATATTCATTACAATTAATTATTACAAACCAAGGATTGAATAAAAATTACATAAATAGAATAGAAATTAAGCTATAGGGAGCCTGAAGTAGGCCCAAAGCAAATCCTGGTGTACCAAGCCTTCACTTGTCTGAAATGCCCAAGATTTCATAGCCCAATTCATGTCCAGGTGTGTCAGTGTTCCCTAAGGACCTCAAAGATCCCGGACAGTGCTTACACCCAGACTTTCGTCAAATAAAGACTGATTATGTGCAGTGTGCAAGTGCCACCCCTGATATGCCAGAGTTCAGAGAGATCTCATGGACCTCTAAGCAGTACACATACCAGATGGGCAGAACTTAATAACCTAAGAATAAGTGAGAGTGCTTGACATAATTTGAAAGAGTTTGGTAAATAGTATAAAGAAGGGCCGTAGGAGTGAAGAGATTTTCTGAAACCAGTATTAGTTAGGGTGGTAAAATAGTTTGAGAAAAAGCATGAAAAACATTTTTTGAAATCAGAATGCAAGTCACAAAAACAAACAGCTTTCAGGAACATTTTGGGGCAAACAGATTCCACACATGGAGAGAGGGGTTGGGGAATACACCCTAGTGTATAAGCAAACAGATGCATAAACTTCTCAAGAAAGTGTAAGTTAATTACAAAGATTACAATAAAGACATGTTGAAAACACATAGATCTTGGACACACAATCAGAGTACTTTGTAGGGCTGGATGACTTAGTAGGATCTCATTAGTAAAGTAGAGTAAACAAGATTTAGATGAACAAACTAGGCAAGCACTTCATGAAACATTTATAGTTTAGAAATACTAAGCACACATAGAACAAGCAGAACTTAGACATGCTGGGGGGACAGTAAACAAGCAATGTAGCTTGGACACGCTAGTGAGCAAACAAGATGCATGCAATTATCACAAGGCAGGATTGGGCGTGCTAAACAGTAAACAGTTCCTTGTGGGTAAATAAACTAGTCATAGCTTCTAACAGAACAAACTTCAACATGCTAAGTGAGACAGTAGTTGGGCAGTATGGTCTAGGCATGCTAGTTACACATTGAGCAACATGATAGTAAAATAATAAACATGATTAGAGGTCACAACTAATGAACTGAAACAACAAAGAAACACATAGTTTTGGAATTTGAATTGAATCAGGACATACCAGCTAAGGAGAGATACGGAGTAAAGAGCATAGATGATGCAAATAGCCGGTCTTGGCTTACAGCCAGCTAGGTTAGTGAGAACTACAAGTAACAGAAGAGAATAGAGAGCTTTGAGAGTGTGAGAGTGTTGATGAACTAATGTTCGTCCTTTCAAAATCAGAATGAGGAGATTATATAGCACTTAGTAGAGTAAAATAAATAAGGCAAAAAATAATTAAGAGCTCTAAATAAGGCATGCAAGTAAAATTAAATAATTAATTGGGCTAATCTCAATCAAATAATTCAACAGAATCTGGAAAGCACCACTTAAATTAGGGAGAATCAATTAACAGCCAAGTTAGAGGTTCAATAAGGTAAATAAATCAATCACCATCTAGAAATCAGTTAAAGCAATTAAATCCCATAAATCAAGCTAATAAACTAATTAAGGCAAGTAGTACCAATTATGAGTCACAAATAAGGAAAATAGGTATAAAAAAATCACAGAGAAGTACCTATCTCGGCAAAAAGTAATAATTTGAACCCTAATTAGGCAAATGAAATCAATCAATCTCTTTTAATTGACAGAACTAAAGAATAACGTGTAAATATTAAAATAACCAGTGAAATAGGCAGAAACCCTAGGGATTAAAACATAGTTATGAAAAATCAGTCGAACAGGTAAAGAAAACCACAGTCCAACACTTAAGAAATTTAAAATTTTTTGTAGAAAACTTAAAGGGATGAAACCCTAGTTTGAAAACACTTAAAGAAGAAAAACTTGAAGGCATGTCAACACATAGAGATTCAAACAAACAGAAATCATAGAAGTCAAAACCTGAAGTATTGTAGTGTTTAAAAATCAGTTAGTAGTAAAGAAGTAAAAGAACCCAAAATAATGGCGATGGAAGTTTGAAAATGCTTCAGATACCTAGAGGTTCGACCAACAAACAATGAGAAAACAAACCCTAATATAACAAAAATGTTCAGACATCGATTAACTAGTAAAGAAGTAAGGTAACCTTTTTTAGGAAAATCAACGATGAATTCAGGATCGCTCCAGATCTACGAAGATCTGAACCGATTCAAGTCCAAACATTAGGTTTCTAGAGGAAAAGAGAAATGGTAAGAGAATCTGGCCTTTGAATCAAGGATTTGAACCAAGAGACTTTGATATAAATCATTCACGGACCAAAGACGGACTTTTGAAGAGTTTAAAACGAGATATGGACCAGATCTCTTCGAAATTCTTCCACGAAATCACACAATCGAGCGACCAAGGGAGATAGGAGACAAGTAGAGGCCCTGTACAGCCATGGGAAGCCATAGATCGGACAGGGATTAAAGGGATGAGGGTTGGTTTTGGGTGGCAGCGGCTAGGGTTAGGTTTAGGTCTCAGAGAGAACGGAAAGGAGAGGGTTTCAGGGCGGCTGTTTGGTGAAACTGGCTAGGTTTGGGGTGTCGTTTGGAACTAAAAAAGGAAAGGGGTAATTGTGATCATTGATCTCTACGATCAACGGCCAAGATTGAAAGGATTTAGGGCCGGGTTGGATATTATAGGTTTGGGCTGGGTAGATTTGGGCTGGTTTAATTGAATTGGGTTAAAATTTGGGCTAGGTAATTAGGCCAAATCCAAAAATAAGAGGGCCATTTCTTAAATACCCTATTTAATTGATAAAACAATTTTTAAAAATAACTAATAGGCTGTAAAAATAATTACTTTATATTTTTAAAAAATATATAAAAGGCTATTTTCTGGTAAAATAATGTAGTAATGCGTGTGTGGGCTATAATTGCAAAGTAACTACAATTGCAGCCTAAAAATACAAAAATGGCTATTTGTGCAACAATTGAAACTTAGTACAAATGCAAACCACAAAAATTATTATAAAACTATTTGTGATGTAATTAGTGATGTTTTATAAATAAAATGCTGGGAAAAATTAGTTAAAATATTTTTTAAAATGCAAAAATTGTATAAAAAATACTAATTGATGCCAAAGCATAGTTTTGAAAATATTATGAAAACATTGGGTATGAACAACATAGATACGTGAAAAACCGGATGGACAAACTCCAATTCTGAGCGCAATTCTAACTCATAAGCTACTTGGTCCACTCTCCGAATGATCCTATAAGGCCCAATATACCATGGGCTAAGCTTGCCTTTCTTGCCAAACCTCATCACGTCCTTCATATGTGACACCTTTAAGAATACCCAGTCATTAACCTCGAACTCCAAGTCTCGTCACCGCATGTCAGAATATGACTTCTGATGACTCTGAGCTATCACGAGTCGCTCCCAGATAAGCGTTACTTTTTCTATGGCCTGCTGAACAAGGTCCGGTCCATGTAACCCAAATTCTCCAACATCAAACCACCCTATAGGGGATCTACACTTACGCCCATACAAAGACTCGTATGGAGTGGTAGCTGTTATTATATGCAAACTCGATAAGAGGTAGATGTTCATCCCAACTTCTTTTAAAATCCAATACACATGCCCATAACGTATCCTCGAGCGTCTGAATTGTGCACTCGACTTGTCTATCTGTCTGTGGATGAAAGGTTGTGCTGAGATTCACCTGAGTCCCTAGACCTTTCTGAAATGACCTCCAAAAATGTGCTGTAAACTAGGCCCCACGGTCAGCTATAATAGATATTGGTACTCCGTGTAGTTGCACTATCTCTTTAATATATAACTTTGCATAATCTTCTGTTGTATGTGTAGATCTGACCGTTTAGAAATGAGCTGATTTCGTGAGCCTATCGACTATCACCCATATGGAATCGAACTTACAATGAGAATGAGGTAAACCCGTGATAAATTCTATGTTCATCGCCTCCTATTTCCATGTCGGGATCTCTATAGTCTGCATTAGCCCTCCAGGCTTCTGGTGCTCTATCTTCACCTGTTAGCAACTAGGACACTAAGCGACATACTCGGCAATGTTCTTCATAACGTTCCACCAATACACATCCTATATGTCATGATACATCTTCGTCGACCCAGGATGAATGGAGTACCATGAATAATGTGCCTCGGACATAACCCTATCTCGTAGCCCTGCTACATCATGAACACACAAACGACCCCTGTATCTGAGAACCCCATCTCCCTTGAGCTCTAACAACGGCTTCTTCTGATGCGGAACTCTCTCACTCTTAGCTCGACCAACTCTAGGTCCTCGTACTGCTTCTCCTTTACTTCAGCTATGAGAGATGATTTTGCAATATTCTGGAGTAAAACTCCACCATTGCCAGAGTTTATTAACTGAACCCCCAAACAAGCCAATTCATGAATCTCTCTAGTTAATTGTCTTTTCTCGGCCTCTACATGTGCTAAGCTACCCATAGATCCGTGACTTAAGGCATCTGCTACAACATTAGCTTTCCCTGGATGGTAGAGAATGTTAACATTGTAATCTTTCAATAACTCAAGCCATCGCCTATATCGCAAATTCAACTCTTTTTGCTTGAAGATATATTGCAGGCTTTTATGATCTGTGAATACATCAATATGAACACCATATAAATAATGCCGCCATATTGTAAGTGCATAGACAACCGCAACTAACTCAAGGTCGTAGGTCGGATAATTCCGTTCGTGCTTCCTTAACTGCCTTGAAGCATATGTAATTACCTTCCCATGTTGCATCAGAACACATCCTAACCCGACACCTGAGGCATCAAAATACATGGCATAACCATCTAGACCCTCTGGAAGTGCTAGAACTGGCGCTGAGGTCAATCTGTTCATACGCTCTTGGAAACTATGCTCATAAGCCTCTGTCCACTGAAACATAGTTGCTTTCTGTGTAAACTTTGTTAATGGTGCTGAAAGAGAAGAAAACCCCTCTACGAACCTCCGGTAGTGTCCTGCTAAGCCTAGAAAGCTACGAATCTCTATCGGAGTAGTAGGTCTAGGCCAGGATTTCATAACCTCAATCTTCTGATTGTGTACCTTTATACCTCCATCGGATACAATGTGCCCCAAGAATGCTACAGACTTCAACCAGAACTCACATTTAGAAAACGTAGCATATAATTTACTATCACGGAGGGTTTGGTGCACCGCTCGTAGGTGGTCCGCATGCTCATCCTCTGAACGTGAATAAACTAGAATATCATCAATAAATACTATCACGAACAGATTTAAAAATTGTCGGAATAGGCTATTCATCAAGTCCATCAACACGGCAAGTCCATTCGTTAACCCGAAGGACATGACAATGAACTCGAAGTGGCCACATCGGGTCCTGAAAGCTATCCTGGGAATATCTTTCTCCCGAACTCTAACCTTGTGGTACCCCGACCTCAAATCTATCTATGAAAAGCATTTAGCCCTCTACAACTGATCAAACAAGTCATCTATCCTTGGAAGTGGATACTTATTCTTAATAGTTACCTTGTTCAGCTGCCTATAATCGATACACATTCTCAACGAGCCGTCTTTCTTTCGTACAAACAGTACTGTTACACCCCAAGGTGAGGTACGGGGCCTAATGAAACATTCTCCAGCAAATCTTTTAACTGCTCCTTCAACTCCTTCAATTCGTCAGGTGCCATTCTATACGGAGGGATGGATATTGGTTGAGTTCCCAGGAGAAAATCGATGCCAAAATCAATCTCTCGCTCTAGAGAAATACCTGGAAGTTCATCTGGAAATACATGCGCGTACTCCTTTATTAATAGAATAGACTGAAGTGTAGGTATCTCAGCATCTACATCTCTAACTCGCACAATATGATAAATGCACCCCGTTGCGATCATTTTCCTCGCCTTCAGATAGAAATAAACCTATCTCTGGGTATCGCTGTATTACCTACCCATTCAAGGACTCGCTCACTTAGAAAATGAAACCTGGCCATCTTTGCTCGACAATCAACTGTGGCATAACAAGCTGCCAACTAGTCCATGCCCATGATAACATCAAAATCTAGCATCGCTAGCTCAACTAGGTCGGCTGAGGTTTGACGACCGCAAACTGTTAACGTACAACCTCGGTAAACCCGTCTAGCAATAATTGATTCTCCGACCAGTGTAGATGCCGCAAAAAGATCACTTTGTATTTGAGGCACTATACAAAACTTCCCCGCGACAAATGGGGTAATACACGATAAAGTAGATCCTGGGTCTATCAAAGCATAAGCATCATGAGAGCAAATGGTCAACATACCCGTCACAATGTCTGGTGAGCACTTCTGGTCCTGTCGACCCACTAACGCATATCTACGATTCTGGTTACCACTTGAACTGGAACCTCTACCTCTACCTCGACCTTTACCAGCCGAAGACTGAGACTCGCTCCCTGAAGGACGCACGGACATAGATGATCGTGTTGCTGAATTTGTTGGTTGTGACATACCCCCAGAATCTCTATTTGGTCAATCTCGCATCATATGCCCTGTACGTCCACATGTATAACAAGCTTCGGAACTAGCTCGGCATTGGCCCAATTGTCCTCTACCGTAGATGGCATATTGCAGCGGAAATGGCCATGTCTGCCCCGAACCTTGCTGTCGCTGCAAACTTGACGCCTGGGTGCTTTCACCTGGTCCTGACTGAGTATAACGGTCATACCAGTAGCCCTGTAAATGAGGTGGCGGAGGCCTAGGTGTGTGTTTGAAGTACTGCGGCCTATAACTACCCCGAGACTGCTCCTGAGACCTGACAAATCTCATCCTCTTACGCTACCCTAACTCGGTCCTCTCCGTACCCTGTTGCTGACGCCTACCCCTTTATATATTCTGGGCGAATGCCTGAATCCGGGAGATATCCATACTATCCTGCAATGCAGCTGTGGCACATGCCTCGGTCAACTCTGGGGCCAACCCTGGTATAAACCTGTGGATCCTGTCCTGCATAGTAGCAACTATGGATGGTGCATATCTGGCCAATGAGTCAAAACGGAGACTATACTCTCAAACACTCATATTACCCCGCTTGAGGGCTAGAAACTGATCGACACAGGCCTGTCGAATCTCCCGCGGTAAGTACTGGTCAAGAAAGACATCTGAAAAATTCTCCCAAATAGCTGGAGGTGCATCACGTCCCCTGGACCTTTCCTATTCCTCGTACCATAGGATGGCTATATCTTGGAGTTGAAAAGTTGCTAGCTCATCTGCCTCTTTCTCCGTAGCATGCAAAACCCAAAAGATCCTGTGAAGCTGATCTATGAAATCCTACGAGTCCTCCCTCTGATCTGTCCCCGTGAACTCTGGGGGACTCAAAGCAATAAGCTCTCGGACCCTTGAACTCCCAGACCCCTCAGAAGGTCCTGCACTAGCGGATGCCCAAGCCTGTTGCTGGGTAGCTACCAACTATGTCAACAAATGCACCGTACTCCTCATGTCCTGATCTGATGGAAGAGGATGGGGAACTGGATGTGCGGGGTCTCCCTAGGAATCTCCGCACGTGGTGGAGAAGCCGGTAATGGCTGAGTAGGGGTCTCTCCCTGGGCTCCGATTGGGCCCCATCTACTGGGGGTGCCCTGCTAGTTGTCACGCCTCCTTTTTAGCCGAGGGTGATATAATGGAGTATTTGTCAATTTAAGTGATATTAATCGAAAGGGGATTATTTATTTAGTTCGGAGTCACCACTTGGTCCGCGAACACAAAAGATCGGGTAAGGAATTCTGTTATACCGGGAGAAGGTGTTAGGCATTCCCGGGTTCCGTGGTTTCAGCACGGTCGCTCAACTACTAATAATTGGCCTAATTATCTAATTTATTACATGTTTTAAACCTATTGTGCTTTTTTAACTTTATAATCGCTTTTGCTTATTTATGGATTTATTTATGGAACAAGTCACGATTGTCGTACACTTGTCTTTTTTGGTACACGTTGCAAAACCCCGCTACACGAAATGCACCCGCGATTTATAACATGTTTATTTTATTATTATTGACGTTATGGTCAGGTCACATGAAATGCACACCCAAATTGGATAAGTAGTAAACATCCACCTGACCCCACCCCACTTTTTCGATAAATTGTAAACATTTCTGACATCTACCTTTATATGAAAATCTAATTAAAAAACGTAAAATAAACTGTCCAAAGAACAGAGTATATCACATTACTTTGGTGTGAAAATTGGCAACCATTGTCGTTAGCATAGAATGGGGAAAAAATAGAAGAAAAAAGCTCAAATATATGATTAATTTATTGTGAGTGAGATACAAATAAATGATCGGTACACTTCCTACAGCAGCTTAGACAATAAGGGGATCTATACTTAAACATACACAAACTGCAGCTAAACGCCAATACTTATATTGAGGTACACAAACTGCAACACCATTACGCCAACACTTATATGCAGCTACACAAACTACAGAATAAACATTCCAAACCTTACTTCACAACAATCCAAATCAATATTAACCACATCTGAAAGAAACCAGAGGTAAAAATCAAATCGTTTCACAAAATCTTATCCCCTTTTACAAAGAACCAATGTATACCTAAACAAGTACAACCCCACACCAGATATCAACACTATAACACTCATGAAGCTTAAAAATAAAGAGGAAAAGGAAAAAGCCAAGAGAGCAAATACCAGTTCCCAAATAAGCAATATAAGCTCAATTTCAGACAACCAATTGCCCAAATAAATCAAAGTCACATACTTATCTCAAAAAAGTCAACTAACTGGGCAGATCAAAGCTGTTTGAAGCAAGAACAAAAAGCAAACTGGAACGAAATCCAAATAAATGCAAGATGCTTCGAATTGGAGCCCAGCTTCAGCGAAGATTAGCAACTTAGACTTCGAACAGCAAGCTAGACCCACTGAAATTGCTTTTCATATATTCAAATCTCCAATAATTACACAGGCAGAATATTATCCACAGCTAGAAGGTGAAGACAGTAGGGAAAAACAACAAAAAGCAACCAACAGCTTCACTCTTGAAACTTCGAACAACCATTTCCATTGACTCCACTAAAGTAATTGACAAATAGAGCTTGAAATAGCTGGATCGGAAGGAAACAAAGCTGACACAGCTAAATAAAAGCTAGTTGTCGAAAATCTAGAAATAGAAGATGAATCCAACAATAGAAACAACCATGAACCAGCAATAGCAACTAGAGCGCAAGTCTACAGCTCCAAACCAGATAAACCAGTAGATTCGACAACTTCAACAGCTCAAACCATTTAGAGAAATCCTAGAAAATGTGCAGCCATTGAATGAAAACCCGAAACTAGTTTTAAATCTTCTTTTTCATCGTTTTCTTTTTTTTCTTTTTGATTTTTGGAGTTCTTATCTTTTTTTTAGATCTGAAATTCGGTATTTTTAAATTCAGATGTTTCTATCTGTGAAAGTGAGAGAAGAATGAAGAATGAAGAAGGAGAGAGGGAAGGTCTGTTTGAAGAGGATAGTTTTTGGTGGGGAAAGGATTTTGGTTCTAAAGGAGGGATTAAAGGCGCCGTACTCTGGTTTCCTTCAAGGGGGAGGCTCTCATGTTATTAGGTCTCTTGAAGAATGGGGAAGAGGCCTGTTATGGTTAGGGAATTAATGGTCTGGGCCAAAATGTTTGGGCTGGAGTGAGACAAATGTGCTACTCGTAGTTGCTTCGGCCTAATTTCAGTATAAGACCAACAAACAACCTTTCTTTTTCTTGTCTTACTATTTTCTAAATTATTCCATCTAATTCTAATTAAAACTAACTTTGCAAAATTAATTTAATTACCTATTTTCCTAATTGATCAATTATTTAACTCATTAACTAAAATGCAAAACAAGGCAAAACAAACTAATGTAACATTGTATTTTAATAATGCAATTAATCATGCAAACTAAATGTTAATAATGTAAGTAAAAATCTAAGAATGCCAAAAAGCAAAAGAGAAGCATATTTTTTTTTTGGTTATTTTTGTGATTTGAAATGCTACTAAAAGATGCTAAAAGTGCAAATAAATGCCAAACAAATAAATATAAAAATTCCTAAAATTCTACAAAAGTAATTAAAACTATTTTTTAATATTTTTAGGAGTAATTTCCTATGTAGGGCAAAACTTAGGTGCTCACAGCTGCCCCTCTTTGCTCGGAAACATGAAGAGTTTTCGGACAAAGATAAAGTGAGCAATCATGAACAATTTTTGCCCCTTTGATACTCCATTAGAAGCATTTTTGAAAAAGTTTGATCGAACCTTGCTTCGGAGGTTGCCTACATATCCTTGGCTATAAAGGAATCATGTCTATGTAGTTCTTGAGGTTTTCGTAGCTGGGACAACCGAGAAGCTGTGTTTCACTATTGCTGCTCTTGTTGCTTGCCGAGCTCCATATTAACTAAGCATATTAGCTACGAGTTACAAGATTTCTATCTATGAGTCTTCTGAAGATTGATCTTGAGTCTTGGCTGGTTCTTCACACAGACTCCGATCTGCATCTTGATGCTTGTTAGCCGGAGGTGTTGGTTCGTTCTTCTTCATCTTTTTCAGATCAAGACGGGACATGCAGAGCTTGTGACTTCAATTATGTCTTGAGCAGTCCACATCTTTTCTCTGCTTCTGCACTTTTGATTCACTATTCTTTTTCTTTTCTTTTATTCTTGATTGAGACTTCTTTTTGGTTATCTCGGACCCTTGTCGACCCGCATTCTTCAGGCAAGCTTCTGTTACTTCTAACTTGAATTGACAATAGGACTAGAGGTTGCCCCTATTCTTTAGGAGGGATCGTGCTATCTCTGACTAGAACTTAAAATGAATTCCCTCATGCTCTATGGTGGGCGCCTGCAACTTACTTAAGACTCGAATGAATTCTCTTGTTCTCCAGGTGGGCGCCTAATGCTAAAGCAGAATAGACAAAATAAATGAAACTTTTCTGCCCCAGTTTGCAATGGAAAGAATTGTGAGTTATTAGAAGAATTATAAATAACCTATGCTATTGATGAAGGATGAAATGATGAGATTAAAATTAAAGACTCGACTAGGATATGCGTCTCCTGTGAGTAAAACCAAGAAAATTTGACTAGCAAATGCATCTACTAAAAATAAAACCTGAATGACCCAGATTAGGAAATGCGTCTCCTACGGGTGAAACTTGAATGAACCAAATTAGGAAGTGCGTCTCCTAGGGGTAAAATCTCAATTTAGGAAGTACGTCTCCTGAAAGTATATCCTGAAAGACCTAGACTAGGATGTGCATCTCCTAGGGGTGAAACTTGAATGAACCTAACTAGGAAGTGCGTCTCGTAGGGCTGAACTTAAATGACCCAAACTAGAAAGCGCGTCTCCTAGGGGTGAAATCTCAATTTAGGAAGTGCGTCTCCTAAAAGTGTATCCTAAAAGACCCAGACTACGAAGTGCGTCTCCTAGGGGTGAAACTTCAATGACTCAAACTAGGAATTGCGTCTCCTAAGGATGAACTCTCAATTTAGGAAGTGCGCCTCCTAAAGGTATATCCTAAAAGACCCAGACTAGGAAGTGCGTCTCCTAGGAGTGAAACTTCAATGACTCAAACTAGGAAGTGCATCTCCTAGGGCTGAACTTAAATGACCCAAACTAGGAAGTGCGTCTCCTAGGGCTGAAATCTCAATTTAGGAAGTGTGTCTCCTAAAACAAACATATAACCTGAAAGACCCGGACTAGGAAGTGCGTCTCCTAGGGGAGAAACTTCAATGACTCAAACTAGGAAGTGCGTCTCCTAGTAATGAATTTAAATGACCAAAAGTAGGAAGTGCGTCTCCTATGAATGAACTTAAATGACCAAAGCTAGGAAGTGCGTCTCCTAACAAGCATTATCTGAAAGACCCCTACTAGGAAGTGCGTCTCCTAACGGGTCAAACTTCAATGATTCCAACTAGGACGTGCGTCTCCTAGAGATGAATTTAAATAACCAAAACTAGGAAGTGCGTTTCCTAGGGGTGAAATTTCAATTTAGGAAGTGCGTCTTCTAAAACAAAATGTAACTAGGAAGTGCTTCTCCTAGGGGAGATGTGTGATCTTCTTAATAGCCTTTGCGTAAGCAGAATTGGGGCATTACACCTGAAAAAATCAAGCTTCCAAGCTTTGATATGAACGTAGCTTTTATCCCTGTTTTAGACAAATAAAGCTTGTGAGTTTAAAACATGGTGGTTAGTTTGTGGCCTTGACCTTGAAGGCGGCTGCTTCTACACTTGCCATGATAACTTTGATTTCAACTTGGAAGACCTTGCCTGTTATCGACTAACCATTTTCTTTCAAAGCTTATCACAGAAACACCTCCGATCCATTTGAGCACAATATCATCTATCTGTTGCATTTTGTTCATGAATTGACATTTACCGAACCTTTGCATTTCACATGAATCCCAAAGCACGTCGATTGTTACCCACTCAGTGCGCATACCGTCCTTTCCTGACTTATGCTACTTTGATGTGCTATCCAGATTCCGTTTTGTGCAACCGGAAAGCTGGTAGCAAATTTGAAGTCATTTCTCACTTGTTCTGACAAAACAGATTCAAGAAGAGGAAGTAAACAAAAAAAAAGGAACAGAGTAAAGGACAACGAAAAGAGATGATACCTAATAAGAAAATTACAAAATAGAAACTTATCAGATGTGGATACCAACTCTAATCACCATGGCATGCACCTTTGGATTAAGTGGCCTAATCTGCCAAGCAAGTCTAATGTTCAATTCTTGTTGTACCTTTGAGTCGTGAAACTGGGCTTCAATGCTCTGATTAACCGATCTGATTCACGATCCTTATTTGACTTGTAGTGCCCGAAGGGTTTTCACCATCAAGCCTCTCTCATTTTTTTCTTTCTCTCAACTCCCTGTCGCCTTATGATGCCTTGAAGGTTTTCACCGATAAGACTCTCATTTTTTCTTTTCTTCTTATTTCTTCTGATTCTGCAGATAATAAGGCATTAACGACGATAGAAATATCACATGCTCCTGGCATGTCTGACTCGGCACTCTCAAAGATTATTTGGGAGGTCTTTTGGACTGTAATGTGGCTTTTGGACTATCATATGCCCTGCTAGTTGTCACACCTCCTTTTTACCCGAGGGGATATAAGGGACTTTTTTCCAATTTAAGTAACATTAATCAAAATGAGATTATTTATTTATTTCAAAGTCGCTACTTGGAATAATTTATGGTGTCCCAAGTCACCGGTTTATTTTAAAATCCCAAATCGAAAAAATTGACTCTATTTTTGGTCCGCAAACACAGAAGACCGAGTAAGGAATTCTGTTAACCCTGGAGAAGGTGTTAGGCATTCACAGGTTCCGTGGTTTTAGCACGGTCGCTCAACGACTAATAATTGGCCTCATTATCTGATTTATTACATATTTTAAACCTATTGTGCATTATTAGCTTTATAACCACTTTTGCTTATTTATGGATTTATTTATGGAACAAGCCACGATTGTCGTACACTTGTCATTTTTTGTACACGTTGCAAACCGCGCTACATAAAATACACCCGCGATTTATGACATGTTTATTTTATTATTATTGATGTTATGGTCAGGTCACATGAAATGCACACCCGAATTGGATAAATAGTAAACATCCATATGACCCCACCCCACTTTTTCGATAAATAGTTAACACTTCTGACGTCTAACTTTATATGAAAATCTAATTAAAAAAACGTAAAAATAAATCGTCCAAATGTGTGACAACTGGCAACCATTGTCGTTAGCATAGAAAAGCGGAAAACAATAGAAGAAAAAAGCTCATATATATGATGAATTCATTGTAAGTGAGATACAAATAAATGATCAGTACACTTCCTACAGCAGCTCAGACAATAAGGGGATCCATACTTAAATGATACACAAACTGCAGCTAAACGCCGATACTTATATTTAGGTACACAAACTGCAGCACCGTTACGCCAACACGTATATGGAGCTACACACAAATTACAGAATAAACATTCCAAACCTTACACACTTCACAACAATCCAAATCAATATTAACCACATCTGAAAGAAACCAGAGGTAAAAAACAAATTGTTTCACAAAATCTTATCCCCTTTTACCAAGAACTAGTTTATACCTAAACAAGTACAACCCCACACCATATATCAACACTATAACACTCATGAAGCTTAAAAATAAAGAGGAAAAAGAAAAAACCAAGAGAGAAAATACCCAGTTCCCAAATTAGCAATATAAGCTCAATTTCAAACAACCAATTGCCCAAATAAATCAAAGTCACATACTTACCTCAAAAACGTCAACTAATTGGGCAGATCAAAGCTGTTTGAAGCAAGAACAAAAAGGAAACTGGAGCGAAATCCAAATAAATGCGAGAAGTAACTTAGACTTCGAACAACAAGCTAGACCCACTGGAATTCCTTTCTATATATTCAAATCTCCAATAATTACACAGGCAGAATACTATCCACAGCTAGAAGGTGAAGACAGTAAAAGTGGGAATGCTGTCACTAGAACGGACCACACAAATAGAGGTGATCTATGCATAGTCATTCCAGGTCCACGCATGTTGAAGATAGTTGTTATAAAATTAATAGAACCTAAAATGGATGAAACACCAGATAGATGAAGACTAGAAATTGCTAAATCAACTGCTCCTCCAGAATGGCTGGTAATACCACTTAAGGGCGAATAGACCGTCCACCCAGTGCCGCTACCCACTTATACTAAGGCTGAGCTTAATAGGAGCAAGAGACTTGGAAAAACAACAAAAAGCAACCAACAGCTTCACTCTTGAAACTTCGAACAACCATTTCCATTGACTCCACTAAAGTAATTGACAAATAGAGCTTGAAATAGCTGGATCGGAAGGAAACAAAGCTGACACAGCTAAATAAAAGCTAGTTGCCGAAAATCTAGAAATAGAAGATGAATCCAACAATAGAAACAACCATGAACCAGCAATAGCAACTAGAGCGCAAGTCTACTGCTCCAAACTAGATAACCCAGCAGATTCGACAACTTCAACAGCTCAAACCATTTAGAGAAATCCCAGAAAATGGGCAGCCAGTGAATAAAAACCCGAAACAAGTTTTAAATCTTCTTTTTCATCGTTTTCTTTTTTTCTTTTTTCATTTTCGGAGTTCTTCTCTTTCTTTTCTAGATCTGAAATTCGGTATTTTTAAATCCCGATGTTTTTATCTGTGAAAGTGAGAGAAGAATGAAGAAGGAGAGGGGGAAGGTCTGTTTGAAGAGGATAGTTTTTGGTGGGGGAAAGGATTTTGGTTCCAGATGAGGGATTAAAGGCGCCATTCTCTGGTTTCTTTCAAGGGGGAGGGTCTCATGTTATTAGGTCTCTTGAAGAATGGGGAAGAGGTCTGTTATAGTTAGGGAATTAATGGTCTGGGCTAAAATATTTGGGCTGGTATGAGACAAATGGGCTGCTCGAAATTGCTTTGGCCCAATTTCAATATAAGACCAACAAACAACCTTTCTTTTTCTTGTCTTACTATTTTTTAAATTAATCCATCTAATTCTAATTAAAACTAACTTTGCAAAATTAAGCAAATTATCTATTTCCTAATTGATCCATTATTTAACTCATTAACTAAAATGCAAAACGGGGTAAAACAAACTAATGTATTTTTGTATTTTAATAATACAATTAATTATGCAAACTAAATGTTAATAATGCATGTAAAAATCTAAGAATGCCAAAAAGGAAAAGAGAAGCATATATTTTTTCTGGTCATTTTCATGATTTGAAATGCTACTAAAAGATGCTAAAAGTGCAAATAAATGCCAAGCAAATAAAAATATAAATTCTTAAAATTCTACAAAAGTAATTAAAACTATTTTTGGATATTTTTAGGAGTAATTTCCTATGTAGAGCAAAAATTAGGTGCTCACACTAGTCCCCTCACCTACTACTGTATCTCTCCTCTGGCTAGCCATAGTCTTCCTAGTCACCATCATCTATGCGTGCAAACACCAACACGTAATTTTAACTCCAATTTCCTATAACTCAGTGCTATAGCACGAT
Organism: Nicotiana attenuata; assembly: GCF_001879085.1. Taxonomy (NCBI): domain Eukaryota; kingdom Viridiplantae; phylum Streptophyta; class Magnoliopsida; order Solanales; family Solanaceae; genus Nicotiana; species Nicotiana attenuata. The sequence continues at coordinate 601,193 of NW_017670388.1, forward strand.
TTAGATTTGAAAGAAGGGTAACAAACTTCTAAATGCCCTGTAGTCCCCTGCTTATATAATGTGGTGCACCACACATCTATAAACAAGACCCTGCTAGACACGGCTTTTAGACTCCCTAGGACAGAACTACTCTGATACCACTTTTGTCAAACCCGAGCCTGGGGGCGAGATCGGCACCCGGTGCCTCACCTATCCTTGCGTACCAACTTGCGACTAAGGAACTCTAGACATATAATGTCATACTTTGGCCAGGGGCCACATTGCAAGACGGTTTGCGAAGCAAAATATAAAATTGAATGGAAACTAACGGTGACTAAATGTCAATATAAAGTTGGGTCGGCAAGGCCGTCATAACTACTACAACTGACAAGCCAATAAAATATACATACAGGGCCTACAAGCCTAACATACTGCACTAACTAACAAGATATGTGTACAAGTCTCTACTGATGGAGCTACTGTGATCGGAATAGGGCCTCCACCTACCCATAGCCTATATGCATATATACACAAGATGTACACAACTTCTAGACCAGCAACTCCGAAGGACGTGGAGCTTACAGATAAAGCTGAACTCGGGCAACACCTATTGAGGAGGTTTACCCGCCTGTCTGTCTGAACCTACACGCATGAAATGCAGCGTCCCCCGAAAAAAGAACGTCAGTACGAAATAATGTACCGAGTATGCAATGCAATAATATAATTAAAAGCTGAAACTGAACTGATAATATAATTCTGAAAGTGACTGGGAGTCAAAGATAATCTGAAGATATGTTTAACTGCTGATACTGACTCAACCCTCTCAATATAGTAAGTAAAATAGTTGTCCGACCCTTTACGGCTCGCTATATATATAACTGCTCTGCCGTAGTAGGCTCGCTCATAGGCACTCGGCTATACTAGGCTCTGTAGCTCAACCAACTGGGCTCGCTCATAGGTGCTCGACCAAAGTAGGCTCGGTATAAAACTTACCATCTGATCAGAAGTTGCCCAATTGGGGCCTCCCCATCGATTGTAGCTCGATGGTAATGAAAATACTATAATACTGCATATATGGACTCTCTGATCTCGTGACTTGAAGAAGGAAATACTCAATTGAATATGAAGTCCCGATAAGGAGAATATTTGTAACTCACGAGACTAGGAAAATATACATAAATTTTGGGGTATGAATTTCTCTTTATGTCTCGTTATCAAACGCATGTAATTACGTGATCATGCCAAAATGAAGAAAGGGCTTAGCCTTAACATACCTGGAGTAGGGAAAAATCCGTATGATATTCTTGAAAAGGGTTGTACCGTGCTCCTTTAGAACCGCAAAATTTTATGTTGATAAGGTGCTAATAATTCTTGTTGGAATTGTTTGGTTGCAAGATGTTTTGTTGAAAATTTGTAGGAATTATGGTACTAGTCCATAAATATCGGGTATTATCGCTCGGCCCGTATTTTATCCCAAATCGACAACCTTCTATGAAACTCATTTTCTTCTATTTGCATACATTCTCTCCTTCGCGCATTTACTCAACATGTGTTTGAAATAGCATAATGCTTATAATCTCGAGAAAATTTCATCCCCAAGTCTACGTCAATTAACTGAAGATGAAACTTTAACGTACGAAAAACGCGAGATGTAACATGGGTAACTGTTGTACAACTAAGTTTGTTTGTCCCATGATTAGTGCAGATCTTCATATACCTGGGTAATTCAAAACTTGCTTGTGCACTACATGCTTGTCCTCAGTCTCTTTGAGCCACTGTTGATTTTGTAAAGCTTGCAAGTATCTATCATATACTTATCTACAATGAAAATAGGCATTTTATCTCTCGTCGATTTGCGTGTACAGTCCGGGTGTGTATCTGGAAAGCTTTTATGTGGAAAATTGATGAAATAATAATTTTTGACCTAAAAAGTTGATTTTTGTTGACTTTGGTCAAAGTTATGGGTAAACGGACTTGACTCGTGTTCTAATGGTCCTGGTGGATCCGTAGTAAAATATGGGACCTAGGCATATGCCCCGAATCGAATTCTGATGTCCCTAGCCCGAGAAATGAATTTTTGATAAAAATTGTATGACTGAAATTATTATGGTTTTAAGAATTTTGTTAACATTTGATCTTGTTAGTATCGGGTCCGTAATTTGGTTTCGGAGCCCCGTACAGGTCTGTTATGATATTTATAACTTTTCTGTGAAATTTGGTGAGAAACGGAATTGATTTGACGTGATTTGGACCTTCGGTTGAGGAAATAGAAGTTTTAAAACTTTCTTGAAAATTTCATGCAATTTGGAGCTAAATTCGTAGTTATAGGTGTTATTTTGGCAATTTGATCGCACGGGCAAGTTCGTATGATGTTTTATGACTTGTGCGCATGTTTGGTTTGGAGCCCGGAGGGCTCGTGTGAGTTTTGGACAGGCTATGGGATGATTTACACTTAGAAAATCTGGTATAAGTTGCTGCTTCAGGTGTATAGGTATTTTGTGCTTCATGATCGCGAAGCCACTATCGCAATCGCGAAGTGTAATCTAGGCTGGGGATTGGTTTGTACATCGTGAACACGTAGCCATGGTCACGAAAGCGGAGCACTGGGGGCTTCTCTTCGCGAATGCGACCGGCATTACGCGAACGCGTAGAGTAAAATGGAGGTGGGCTGGGAATCATTGAGTTGTTCTACGCGAACACGATCTTAGGCTCGCAAACGCGAAGGTCAGGGGGGAAAGACCATCGCGAACACGAAGGCCTTTCTGGCCATTGTGCATCGCGATCATTACAGGTCTCTCGCGAACGCGATGAAGACCTGTCCAGTGTTTTAAAATAGACTTCAAAAATGGCGTTCCGGGAGAATCTAGTCATTTAGTCAGTTCATAACTATCTCTGTGACTTCTTCCCAAAATTCATATTTCATCACTAGAACTCGAACTAGGGAAATTTTGGAAGACTTATTTAAATACCAAATCATAGGTTTGTGTTCTTTTTCTCATTTCCTTCAATTTTCATCAACGCCCATTAGATTTCTAGTCCTGAATCTTGTTCTTTCATGGTGGAATTAGGGATTCATACATGAATTGGGGGTTATAAATTGGGGATTTAGACCTCGATTTGGGGTTAGATTCCAGAACTAATTACAAATTCGGGCTCGGGGGGATGAATGGGTGAATGGATTTTTTTCCGAACCTCGAGTTTTGACCAAGCGGGCCCAGGGTCGGTTTTTGACTTTTTTTTGGGGGGGGGGGAATGTTGGGAAACTTATAATTATGTATTGGAATTGATAGCTTTAGAGATATTTGATGTTATTAACTTAATTATGACTAGATACGAGTGGTTTGAAGGTGGAAACTAGACGAAAAGCGGTAATTGAGCAGTGAGTAGCCTGTGGATCGAGGTAAGTGTTGTGTCTAACTTTGACTCGAGGGACTAGGGATCCCCGACTTAATTGCTATGTGAAAATGCATGTGTGTGGCGTATAGGTGAGGTGACGAGTACCTATGTGCTACCAATTTATTTGTTTTTGACTGTTCCCTTCCCGTTCATAATATATTGTTCCCTGCCTTAACTGCTACCTGTTTTTATTGATATTTCCATGGTTAGTTGCTACTTGTCGGATATAGTATTCATTGTTAAAAGTATTGGATACTATGTGGTTTTGTGGATTCATATTATTGGTTTGAGCTGGCTATCAGTGTTTATTAGTATACTTTGGATTGGTTTCGCTGAGTAACATAATTCGAGTGAAGTATCATAATTTTACCATTTTCCGTTTGTTTTAGTAGAGGTTAAATACCATGAGGAGTTTTGAGCCTAATTGTGAAATTTCTGTTCTTATTGTGTGATTGGTACTGATATGGTGGGATCGGGTTGCCCGCCGCAACAAGAGGAATAAGGGTGATATATTGAGGAGAAATAAGGGAGAAATGTGATTATCTGGTGGAGTCGGGTTGTGCGCCACAACAGGAGGAATAGGGGTGATATATCAAGGAGTAATAAGAGTGGATTGTTACTGTATGGTGGGATCGGGTTGCACGCCGCAACAGGAGGAATAAGGATGGATTGATACGGAGTAATAAGGGTGAATGTTCATATTGTTACTTATTATATGGTGGGATCGGGATGTGTGCCACATCAATTTATTTTTTTATGTATCCTTCTTCTGCTGTGAATTAATTCTGTAGTTTTGTATCTCACTTAAGTATTGGTTATAGCTAGGTACTGATAAGATATTTGAATTCCGTATTCATTTTTACTGCAAGTTACTATTTCATTTTGTCCCGTACTTCTTTTTCGCTTTATTACATATTGTATGCAGGTTATATTGTAATTGCCCCACTGTAGCCTCGCCACTACATCGTCGAAGTTAGGCTTAGCACTTACCAGTACATGGGGTCGGTTGTACTAGTACTGCACTTTGCACTTTCTGTGCAGATTTCATAGCAGGCAGTGGCTGATTGAGAGGTTGGCTGCAGGTTCACAATTTGGAGACCCAAGGTAGTCTTGTTGGCGTCCGCAGGCCCTGGCGTCCCCTTCTACATTTCTACATTTCTATTTTCTTTCGTTTCAGAACAGATGTAATTTCTTTTAGACCGATATTTGTAGTAATTCATAGTATGTTCGTCGATTGTGACACTAGACTATGGGTTGTAGTAATAGCTATGGCATTGTTAATAGTATATAGACAAGAGGTTATTTACGTACTTCTGCGGTTACTTCTTCTTGACTTAGTTTGTTAATTTTAATATATGAAAGGTAAAGGTTAATAAATCTCTAATATTGGCTTGCGTAGCAGGTGTGATGTTAGGCACCATCACGGTCCCTAGGGTGGGAATCCCGGGTCATGACAAGATGATATCAGAGCACTAGGTTTCCTAGGTCTCACGATTCACGAACAAGCTAGGTAGAGTCTGAGGGATTACTATGGAGATGTTTGTGCTTATCCTTTAGAGGCTACAGAGATTAGGAACAATTTCACTTCTATTCTTCTCTATCGTGCGATTTGATCTCGCAATACTAATTGAACTCTCTACTCTTGTTCCTTCGCATATGGCAAGAACACGTACCGCTTCTTCAGTTGAGCAACAGCCAGAGCCCCTAGTAGCAGCTCCTACGAGGGGCAGGGGACGAGGCCGAAGCTGTGCTAGAGGCCGAGGCAGGGGCAGGACTCAGCCTAGAGCTCGAGCAGCAGCACCAACGGCGGAGCCTCAGGTAGTGTTTGATGAGGAGGCTCCAACGCATACCGTTCCAGCATGGCCAGCTCAAGTTCCAAAGGGGTTCATCGCTACCCCGGTACTTCGGGAGCTTTGGTCCGTCTAATGGGCCATATGGAGAGTGTTGCACAGGCCGACACATTTCTTGTAGCAGCAGATGTTCTCAGGCTTTGGGAGGAGCCCAGACTCCCGCTACACATACTCCGGAGCAGATGGCTCCCCAGTTTCAGACTCCAGCAGCTCAGCCAGTTAGGGTGGTTCTGCCTAGTGTTGTAGCACAGACCGGTGATGGATCAGCTATATCTTCTAAGGCTGTGTGTAGATTGGATAGGTTTACCAAGCTTTTCACCACTACCTATGGCGGTACACCTTCAGAGGATCCCCATGACTATCTGGACAGTTGTCACGAGGTATTACGGAATATTGGGATAGTGGAGACCAATGGGGTTGACTTTGCTGCCTTTCGTCTGTCAAGTTCCACCAGGAAATGGTGGAGGGATTTTTGTTTGGGCAGACCAGCTGAGTCACCAGATCTTACTTGGGTCCAGTTCTCTCAGCTATTTCTGGAGAAATATCTTCTTATCACTTAGAGAGAAGACTATCGGAGGCAGTTTGAGCACCTTCAGTAGGGTTCTATAACAGTCACTCCGTACGAGACTAGATTTGTTGATTTGGCCCGTCATGCTCTTCTTATACTTCCTACAGAGAGAGAGAGAGAGGGTGATGAGGTTTATTGAGGGACTTGCTCAGCCTATTAGATTGTAGATGGCTAAGGAGACAGGGAGTGAGATTTCTTTCCAGGATGCAGCCAATGTGGCCAGACGAGTTGAGATAGTTCTATCTCAGGGGAGTGTTTAGGGGTCTGACAAGAGGCCATGACACTCCGGTGGATTCAGTGGGGCCTCATCTAGAGGTCAAGGTATTTTTGGTAGGGGCCATCCTCCAAGGCCGTTTCATTCAGCACTTTAGACATCCCATGGAGCTTCAGGGAGTCGAGGTCCTTATGTACCTTCTTCAAGGAAGCCAGCTTATAGTGCACCAGCAGCTCCTTTCAAAGCACCTCCTCTTCAGAGTTATTATCGCGGTCAATCGGCCCGTCAGGGTTAGTCCCAGTTTCCGCAGCCATAGTATCAGGATGGGTGTTTCGAATGTGGTGCGTATGGGCATATCCGGAGGACCTGTTTGAGATTAGTGGGTGTTCAATATCACCAGCAGGGTTCTCGTGCCATGATTCTGGCACCGCCCGCTCAGCAAGCTAGAGGTAGGGGTCAGGGAGCCAGAGGTAGAGGTCAGCCCGCTGAAGGTGAAGGTCAGGCCGTTAGAGGTGGAGGCCAGGCCGCTGGAGGTGGAGGTTAGCCAGCAGGAGGCCATCCCAGGGATGTGGTTCAGAGTGGTGGGGCCCACCTTCGATGTTATGCTTTCCCTGCTAGGCCCGAGGTTGAGTCATCCAATGCTGTTATCACATGTACTGTTTCGGTTTGCAGTAGAGATGCTTCAGTTCTATTTGATCCAGGGTCTACATACTCCTATGTGTCATCTTATTTTGCTTCATATTTGGTTGTGCCTCGTGATTCGTTGAGTGCTCCCGTGTATGTGTCCATACCGGTAGAGGATTCTATTGTTATAGATCGTGTCTATCGTTCGTGTGTTATTATTATTGGGAATCTTGTGACTAGCATAGATCTCCTACTTCTCGATATGGTTGAGTTTGAGGTTATTTTGTGGACAGATTGGTTGTCACCTTATCATGCTATATTGGGCTGTCACGCCAAGACCGTGACCTTAGCATTGCCGGGGTTCCCTCGATTTGAGTGGAGAGGGACTCCTGGTCATTCTACAAGCAGGTTTATCTCTTGTATGGAGGCTCGGCGTATGGTCGAGAAGGGGTATTTGGCTTATTTGTCTTATGTTCGTGACTCTAGTGCGGAGGTTCCTTCCATGGATTCTGTACCAGTTGTCCGGGAGTTTCCTGAGGTATTTCATGCAAACCTGTCGGGGATGCCACCCGACAGGTATATTGACTTCTGTATTGATTTGGTTCCGGGCACTCAGCCCATTTCTATTCCGCCGTACCGCATGGCCCCACCAGAGTTGAAAGAATTGAAGGAGCAGTTGCAAGATTTGCTTGATAAAGGCTTAATTAGACCTAGTGTCTCGGCGTGGGGTGCGCCGGTGTTGTTTGTAAAGAAGAAGGATGGGTCGATGAGGATGTGCATAGACTATCAGCATTTGAACAAAGTCACCATCAAGAACAAGTATCCATTGTCAAGGATTGATGACATATTTGATCAGCTTAATGGTGCCGAGGTGTTTTCAAAGATCGATTTGAGGTCTGGCTACCATCAGTTGAGGATTAAGGCATCCGATGTCCCTAAGATAGCTTTTCAGACTCGATATGGGCATTATGAGTTTCTAGTGATGTCATTTTGCTTGACAAATGCCCCATCAGCATTTATGGATTTGATGAACCGGGTGTTCAAGCCTTACCTGGCTGCCTTTGTGATTGTTTTTATTGGTGATATCTTGATCTACTCCCCCGGTTGAGAAGAGCATGAGCGGCATCTTTAGTCGTACTTAAGACTCTGAGAGACAGCCAATTATATTCTATGTTTTCGAAATGTGAGTTTTGGTTGAGTACAGTTGCTTTCTTGGGTCACGTTGTATCAGTTGAGGGTATTCAGGTGGATCCTGAGAAGATTGAGGCCATTCAGATTTGGCCTAGACAACCTTCAGCCACATAGATCCGTAGTTTCTTGGGATTGGCGGGTTATTACCATCGATTTGTGGAGGAGTTTTCATCTATAGCAGCCCCGTTGACTAGGTTGACTTAGAAGGGTGCCACTTTCCGATGGTCGGACGAGTGTGAGGCGAGCTTTCAGAAGCTCAAGACAGCTTTGACTACGTCGCCGGTGTTGGTGTTGCCTACAGGTTCAGGGCCCTATATAGTATATTGTGACGCATCTCGTATTGTACTCGGTGCTGTATTCATGCAGGGTGGCAAGGTTATTGCATATGCTTTGTGGCAACTGAAGGTTCACGAGAAGAATTATCCAATTCATGACTTAAAATTGGCAGCCATTGTTCACGCGCTGAATATTTGGAGGCACTATTTATATGGCGTGGTGTGTGAGGTGTTCACGGATCATAAGAGTTTGTAGTATTTGTTCAAGCAGAAGGAGCTCAATTTGAGGCAGAGAAGGTGGTTGGAGCTATTGAAGGACTATGATATCACCATCTTGTATCATCCCGAGAAGGCCAATGTGGTGGCCGATGCTTTGAGTAGGAAGTCAGCTAGTGTGGGCAGTCTTGCGTACATTCCAGTCGGTGAGTTGCCGCTTGCATTAGATGTTCAGGCCTTAGCCAATAAGTTCGTGAGGTTGGATGTTTATGAGCCCAATCGTGTTTTAGCTTGCATAGTTGCTCGGTCTTCCTTATTTGAGCGCATCAGAGATCGGCAGTATGATGACCCTTATTTGCTTGTCCTTAGGGACACAGTGCGGCACGGTGATGCCAAGCAAGTTACGGTTGGAGATGATGTAGTTTTGAGGATGCAGGTCCCGTTTTTGTGCCTAATGTGGATGGACTTTGTGAGTTAATTCTAGAAAAGGCCCACAGTTCCCGTTATTCTATTCATCCGGGTGCCGCCAAGATGTATCAAGACTTGCGGCAACATTATTGGAGGAGGAGGATGAAGAAGGATATAGTTGCACATGTAGCTCGGTGTCTAAATTGTCAGCAAGTAAAGTACGAGCATCAGAGACTTGGTGGTTTGCTTCAGAAGATAGAAATTCCTGAGTGGAAGTGGGAGCGTATCACTATGGATTTCGTTGTTGGTCCCCACGGACTTAGAAAAAGTTCGATGCGGTTTGGGTTAATATGGATAGGCTGACCAAGTCAACGCATTTCATTCTTGTGGCAGTTTCCTATTCCTCAGAGCGGTTGGCAGAGATTGATATTTGCGAGATCGTTCGTCTTCATGGTGTGCCCGAGTCTATCATTTCTAATCGAGGTACGCAGTTTACCTCGCATTTCTGGAGGGCAGTACAATGTGAGTTGGGTATGTGGGTCGAGTTGAGCACAACATTTTATCCTCAAACGGACGGACAGTCCGACCGTACTATTCAGATCTTGGAGGATATGCTCCGCGCCTATGTTATTGACTTTGGAGGTTCTTGGGATCAGTTCTTGACATTAGCAAAGTTTGCGAGCATCCAGATGGCTCCCTATGAGTCATTATATGGTAGACGGTGTCGATCATCGGTTGTCTAGTTTGAGCCGGTGGAGGATCAATTATTGGGTACAAATTTTGTGTAGGATGCCTTGGATAAGGTTAAGATCATTCAGGATAGACTTCGTATAGCTCAATCCAGGCAGATGAGTTATGCCGACCGTAAGGTTCGTGATGTGGCAATCATGGTCGGATAGAGAGTGTTGCTTCGGGTGTCGCCCATGAAGGGCGTAATTAGGATTGGAAAGAAGGGCAAGTTAAGCCCTAGGTATATCGGGCCTTTTGAGATCCTTGAGCGAGTGGGAGAGGTGGCATACATACTTGCGGTGCCCCAGGTTTATTAGCGGTACATCTGGTGTTTCATGTGTCCATGCTTTGGAAGTATCACGGCGATCCATCCCACGTGTTAGATTCCAACACTGTCCAGTTGGACAAGGATTTGACCTACGAGGAGGAGCCGGTAGCCATTTTAGACCGGCAGGTTCGTCAGTTGAGATAGAAGAGTTATCCTTCAGATCGACTGCAGTGGAGAGGTCAGCCTGTTGAGGCAGCTACCTGGGAGTCTGAGTTCGATATGCGGAGCAGATATCCCCACCTTTTTACCAGCCCAGGTACTTTTCTATGTCCGTTCGAAGACGAGCGGGTATTTTAGAGGTGGAGAATGTGATGACCCAAAAGGTCATCGCCTGTTGTAGAACTTTATTCCGTGTTCTGAGGCCTTAAAAATCTCATTTTATCTATCCTCGATTAGCGTGTGTAGTCCAGGCTTGTATCTGGAAAGCTTTTATGTGGAAAATTGATGAAATATTTGGCCTAAAAAGTTGAATTTTATAGACTTCGATAAATAGTTTGGGTAAACGGAACCGGACCTGTGTTCTAACAATCTCGGTGGGTCCGTAGTAAAATATGGGACCTGGGCATATGCCTGGAATTGAATTCCGAGGTCCCTAGCTCGAGAAATGAATTTCTGATAAAAATTGTAAGACTGAAATTATTATTGTTTTATGAATTTGGTTATTATTTGATCTTGTTGGTATCGGGTCCGTATTTTGGTTCCGGAGCCCGGTACAGGTCCGTAATGATATTTATTCCATATCCGTGAAATTTGGTGAGAAATGGAACTGATTTGACGTGATTCGAACCTTCGGTTGAGGAAATAAAAGTTTAAAAACTTTGTTGAAATTTCATGCAATTTGGTACTAAATTCGTAGTTGTAGGTATTATTTTGGCGATTTGATCGCACGAGCAAATTGGTATGATATTTTAAGACTTCTGTGCATGTTTGGTTTGGAGCCGCGAGGGCTCGGGTGAGTTTCGGATAGGCTACGGGATGATTTACACTTAGAAAATCTGGTATAAGTTGCTGCTTTTGGTGTACAGGTATTTTATGCTTCACGATCTCGAAGCCACTCTCGCGATTGCGAAGTGTAATCTGGGCTGGAGATGGGTATGTTCATTGTGAACGCGGAGCAATGGGGGCTGCTCTTCGCGAACACGACCGGCATTACGCGAACACGTCGAGTAAAATGGAGGTAGGCTGGGAAATATTGAGTTGTTCTATGCGAACACGATCCTAGGCTCGCGAACCATCGCGAACGCGTGCAACTCTTTGCAAACGCAAAGTCCTTTCTGGCTGCTGTGCATCGCGATCGCGAACGCAATGAAGACATGTCCAGTGTTTTAAAACAGACTTCAAAAAATGGAACTTCTTCCCAAATTTCATATTTCATCACTAGAACTCGACCTAGGGCGATTTTTGAAGAGGCATTTCAACACCAAATCATAGGTTTGTGTTCTTAACTCATTTCCTTCAATTTTCATCAACGCCCATTAGATTTCTTGTCCTAAATCTTGTTCTTTCATGGTAGAATTAGGGATTCTCTGAAGAATTGGGGTTTTTTATAAATTAGGGATTTAGACCACGATTTGGGGTCGGATTCCAAACCTAATTACATATCTGGGCTCGGGGGAGAATGGTTGAATAGGTGTCTGTCCGAACCTCGAGTTTTGATCAAGCGGGTCCGGGGTCGATTATTAACTTTTTGGGGGAAATGTTGGGAAACTTATAATTATGTATTGGAATTGATTGCTTTAGAGATGTTTGATGTTATTATGTTAAATATGACTAGATACGAGTGGCTTGGAGGTGGAAACTAGAGGAAAAGCAGTAATTGAGTAGTGAGTGGCCTTTGGATCGAGGTAAGTGTTGTGTCTAACTTTGACTCGAGGGATTAGGGATCCCCGACTTAATTGCTATGTGAAAATTCATGTGTATGGCGTACAGGTGAGGTGACGAGTACCTATGCGCCGCCAATTTATATGTTTTTGACTGTTCCCTTCCCGTTCTTAATATATTATTCCCTACCTTAACTCCTACCTGTTTTATTGATATTTCCATGTTTAGTTGCTACTTGTTGGATATTGTTTTCGTTGTTAAAAGTATTGGATACTACGTGGTTTCATGAATTCATGTTATTGGATTGAGCTGGCTATCTGTGTTTATTAGTATACTTTGGATTGGTTTCGCTGAGTAACATAATTCGAGTGAAGTATCATAATTTTACCGTTTTCCATTTGTTTTAGTTGAGGTTAAATAACATGAGGAGTTTTGAGCCGAATTGTGAAATTTTTGTTCTTATTGTGTGATTGGTACTGATATGGTGGGATCGGGTTGCACGCCGCAACTGAAGGAATAAGGGTGATATATTGAGGAGGAATAAGGGTGAAATGTGATTATCTTGAGGGATCGGGTTGCGCGCCGCAACAGGATGAATAAAGGTGATATATTGAGGAGTAATAGGGGTGGATTGTTATTGTATGATGGGATCGGGTTGCAAGACGCAACAGGAGGAATAAGGGTGGATTGATACGGAGTAGTAATGGTGAATGTTCATATTGTTACTGATTATATGATGGGATCGGGATGTGCGCCGCATTAGTTTATTGTTTATGTATCCTTCTTCTACTGTGAATTTATTCTGTAGTTTTGTATCTCACTTAAGGATTTGTTATAGCTGGGTATTGATAAGATATTTTAATTTCGTACTCATTTTTGTTGCATGTTACTGTTTCATTTTGTCCAGTACTTCTTTTTCGCTTTATTACATACTGTATGCAGGTTATATTATAATTGCCCCGCCGTAGCCTCGTCACTACCTCGTCGAGGTTAGGCTCGTCACTTACCAGTACATGGGGCCGGTTGTACTGATATTGCACTCTGCTTTTTTCTGTGCAAATTTCGGAGCGGGCAATGGCTGATTGAGAGGTTGGCTGTAGGTTCATAGTTTGGAAACCCAAGGTAGTACTGTTGGCGTCCGCAGGCCCTGGTGTCCCCTTCTACATTTCTACATTTTTATTTTCTTTTGTTTCATAAGAGTTGTAATTTCTTTCAGACCGATATTTATAGTAATTCATAGTATGTTCGTGGATTGTGACACTAGACTCTAGGTGGTAGTAATAGTTATGACATTGTTAATAGTATATAGACAAATGGTTATTTACGTACTTCCACAGTTACTTCTACTTGATTTAGTTTGTTAATTTTAATATATGAAAGGTAAATGATAATGTTAATAAAACTCTAACATTGGCTTGCCTAGCAAGTGTGATGTTAGGCGCCATCACGGTCCCGAGGGTGGGAATTCCGCATCTTGACACTGAGACACTCTGTTATAATCAAGTGACACCTTTAGAAGTTGAAGCTTGATCTCTTCATACTTACATACTAAGCTAGCCTTTTGTTTGAGTTGAACTTGTTTTGATACAATGCTTCCATTTCCTTTCTTCATTAACATGTTTAACTTGGTTCTGTAATGTGTAAAGTTACTCTACTTATATGAGGTCACTACCTCATTTACCATGCCTATGCACAGCTGAATGAATGTTACAAGTATCCATTCTTAACTCTGTAACACCATGTGTTGATACCCAATTTTCCCTCATATATTTTAAAAATGCATATATACCTTCAAAATAGTGCATGAGCATCACCAAGTATTTTTTCATAATCTTCTATAATTTTTAAAGGCTTTTAATTAATTTATTCCTGCATTTTTTATAAATAATTATTAATTGCATCACAAATAATTTAATAATGATTAATTATTTAATTTGTCATCATTCATATCCACATTAAGCTTTAGATATTTTATATATACTTATTTTGCATCCTTAGGCTAAAATTGCATATTTTGCAATAATAGCCTATATATATGCATAATTACATTATTTACACAAAAAATGACTTTTTATATTTTTATAATGTNAGTGACACAAAAAAGGACTTTTATATTTTTATAATGTTAAGTAATTATTTCAAATCATTTTCATGCACAAGTGATATTTTTGTTATTTATTAATTATTTTTATAAATTATTTACTGATTTAATTGGGTATTTAAAAGCTAGCCCTTTTTTCTTAATTGATTTTGGACCTGTACACTACCCATTACCCCAACCTAGTATATCAGCCCAATACCCTAATGCCCAATACCCAAATACCCATTAACCCAGACCCATACCCGTTTAAAAACCCGACCCAATTCCATTTTTAACATCACAGCCGTTGATCTCTGAAGATCAACGGCTCAGAGCACCCCAACCCCTTTTAATTATATCCTACCCGGTCTAACCCTAATCCCATTTGGCCCACTCCGCCGCCCTCAAACTCTCTCATCCCCCTCCCCCCCCCCCCTCTCTTCTGAAACCCTAGTGACTCACTCCCATCTCCCCTCTGATTCTAACCCCAGAAATGGATTCAACCTGTGATTCCTTACCTTATTTTGTCCTATTTCCATACTTGTTACACGTTCTTTGGTCTTACATAATAGCTTGCCTAAAATGGCAAGCAAATCTGGAGAGATCCGAACCAAATCTGGTTCAAAATCTCTAACCTATTGATTCTTTCCGTCCGTGTTCACTCTAACCTTTGTAAATACGAATATTTTCATGTATCTTGTGGATTCTTACTTAACCTTAAGGTTAGGGTTTTCAGATCTTTCCAATTCGAACCCAAAACTGGTTTTAACCTTATTTTTTTTATGTTATCCCGTATAAATCTGCTTATTTTTTTTTGTTAAATCTTTTAGTTACCCAATTTAGGGTTTCAAATCTTCTTTAATCGAACCAGATTATGTTCGATTCTATGAATAACCCATGTCTATGTTCATTTTACTAAAATACTTGATTCTTTACCTTTGTTATTATCAATTTTATGGCTTACCTAAAATTAGGGTTTCAAACCTTCTTTATTTTGGGGCCAGATCTGTTTCGATTGTGTATTATGTGAACATGTTCCTATCTATGTTCATCCTATGAAGCATAAGACTCTTGCCTTTTATCTCTGTTAATTTTATGGCTTTACCCGGAAATTAGGGTTGAAACCTTTTACTGACTTCCGTTTACTTTTTCCTTTCTCGTATAATACTGATATTTTCCTTATTTTGTCCACCCTACCTTGTTCCTTTACTTCTTTACCTTATTTTCTGACTGATAATTGATTCTATATGATACTTACCTTATTCTAAGTAGTACTTGCCTGATTACTCGTTAATTGACTGAACTCTGACTTCAATTGACTTTGGAATCATTTTTTTTCCTTATTTGTGTATGTTTGATGTATTCCCTGATTTGTCTGCCTAATTGAACACTACTTAAACCCTTCCCCCTCTTCCCTTTAGAAAAGACTCGAACTCTCATACACTTACTAAAACTTAGCTCTTTTACTCTGATTTTGTGCTCATTGTTTCTGGTCTTGGCCGGCTGAAAGCCAAGGCCATGCGATGCTGTAGCATATCTACTTGCTTTCTTGCTTAACTGGTAAGCCCTAATCCATTGTCGTTTCATTCTCCATATTTTTCATAATCAGTGTTACTTGGACAACATGTCTTGAACCTTACTTTTAGCATGATTCTACTTTTTATGCTCCTATGACTCTCTCTAATCGTATGGTTAATACTGTTAGTTTAAGATTTGCTATTTTGAATAATATGAATCCTCGTATAAGTTAGCTTAGTGTCAAATTTGTCCGGGCACACTGTTTGTTAATCCTGCACTTGTTTTGAACCTTGCATTCTTAGGATACAACAAGCATGTAAATAGTTAATTTGTCCTAATCTGTTGCTCATGTGCCCTGTCTATTAATATGTCATGTGATGATCTGACTCCTTTGCGTAAGTTATTTCTATGATTAAACAATGGTTGTCTTAAATGTTAGCATGCTCCCTTAGTGTAATTAAGTCTTTTTTCTGAATTAATCTGTTTGAAACTATGTACTTTGCAAACTTTTTTGTTTACTGAATGCAATTCTTTGTTCTAAACCTTGTTTCTTCTGAAATTAAACTGTTTTGAAATCTGCCCCTACTCCCTTTTATATGCTGATTTTTAAAACCCCACTATTAGTCCTTATGGTTCTCAACCACTCCAGTGTGGGCACTTCTCGGGGTCCACATGAGACTCCTGTAAACTCTAACACACTGGGAATTGATTACCCATCTCTTGTGAATCATCTGCTGAATACATGGTTCTGGTATGAGCATTTCCCTGGGTCCTTGAGGCCCTTGGGAACATTGACATACTGGAAACTTGGTTGTATATGTGCTATAAGTGTATCACTCGTATTTTGGCTATGTTGTACCTATGAAATGAGCCTCAAAGTTGATTAGTGTGAAGGCTTGGTTCCTAGGTTCAGTTGGGCTTAATGAAGGCTCCCTATAGTTTATCTTACTACTATTATATAATTTATTCATTTACTCTGGCCTGTAATAAGTTTGTAACAAACAGATTCTGGGGTATATAGTAAAATTGGGAAGGGTCTTTATTCTCTTTAGGCAATCCGGATAGAAATCCTGCCAATAGGGTTTTATTTGCTCTGTTAATCCTGTTTTACCTCATCCCTGTTGAAATCGTGTGAGTGATGTACTATGCTTGCATATTAGAAATCCTGCCTATAGGAAATTAAATTGCATTAGAATTCCTGCCTATAGGTTGTATTAACTTGTCCAACAAACATATCTTAGCAATCATACCTATAGGACCTCAATGTTGATCTAACTGCTTTTCCTTTCTGGCAATGTGCACCATTTCTGCCTGTATTATTGTTCAATAGATACCATGTCTATAGGACTAAAACTTGTTCCAAATCTAGAAATCATGCCTATAAGTTATAAATCAATCCAGTAATATATATTATGCCTATAGGACTAAAACCGTTTCTAACCTAGAGATCATGCCTATATGATTTAAGTCGGTGCAGTAATTAGAAATCAAGTCTATAGTGTTAAAATCAGTTCGACATTAGATATCACGCCCATAGTATTCTGTCAATTGGCTCTAGGTACAATCGCCTTAGTAAATCAATTAAACAATGTGTTTAATAATAATTCTGGATTCTGTAAGCATGATGCATTACTGTCTGAAGTACCCAGACGATATCCAGTAGGCAAATAATAGGACCTAATACCCGCCTTAATGAAGCTGCTTCTATATAACATTGCTCGCCTATTTTCTCGCATAGATATCATGTCTATAGGATTCTGCAGATTAATAAAACCTGCTAATTAATTGCGTGCACTTGATGTTTATATGCGGAGGTTAACATGAGCCCATATTTGCTTTATACTTGCAAGTCCTAACATGTTTTCTGTGTCGCTTCGTCTACTACATTTTGAGCAACCTAGGCTTAGTCTAGAACTATCCCAAATAGAGGTCTTAATAACTCCAGGGCCATAGGTAAGGGACGGTTAGTGCACGCATAGCAACGAACTAGAATCAATTAGAGCACTTTAGGTAACAACTTAAAGATAGTAATCGCTTAGCAGGAGATGATAGTCTATCCCCGCTGAATAATATTAGTAACACCCCGACTCTAGGGTGTTACGAAGTATTATTTATGTTGCTCGGGGTGATCCTTTAGGCTAAAAAATTTAGGGCCCCCATCCCTATTAAATAATCCTCTCGCTTCTTTATTAGACTAATTCATAAGCTAAGTTCGGCCGGGACCCACCGTTATGGACCTTGTGGGGTGCCTAACACCATCCACTCGAGGTAATTTTGAGCCCTTACCCGATCTCTAGTGATGTAAATTGGTAGCATGAGTTATCTGCTCTAGGTGCTCTAACGCACCTTAATCCGTTGGGTGGAGACTCTTTCAATTCCAATTCCCTACCCTCTCAAAAAGGAGTTGTCCTAGAAATGTCAAAACCCGATTTCGCGAGAAAAAGGCGGCGCGACACCATGTTCTGTTGAATTATGCTCAGTTCTTCTCGTTGTTGTTAATATGAAACTGAACTTAAATCTAAAACCTTATGAAGTCCATTTGTTGATATTATCTGAACATGATGACCTGCTAATACTGTTAGAAGCATGGCCCTATTGAGATCTTAGGAATCCCATGTTTGAATCTATGAATTTGTAGTCATGTTGAGAGTTTAATCATATTCCTGATATCCTTGATAACACCTCCTTAACAATTGTTGACCATGTCTTTTTGTCTGAATCTGTTTTGATGATCTTTAAGGTGTTAAGTAGTATTACTAATCCCTACACGTGTTAATGACTAACTAAGTAGTTCTCAATTAGTTTGCTAAGGCAGGGGTATCTACACCTCTTGTGCTGCTGTCTATATGAGTCATGCATGCCCATTTTTCTCTTTGAATATGTTTTTCCTTAATAAATTACTCCTGGAACAGTATGATATGAAACTTCTTTTTTTTTCATCGATATGTGTTCTAAAGTGAGCCCCTTAAGGTTTACTTGATATGTATTCTTTATTTAGTGTCAAGGGTAATCTGTGTTCTCTTGTGTTATTTTATTAAGGGGAAAAGTATATTTTTGTGGTAAGTAATAATTTAGTTTTTAGTTTACATTGCAAGAGCCTCATTTGAAGTTAAACCCATAAGGAAAACATGTTGTTAGTGTTTAAGGGTATTGGGAGTGGAATTCAACTCTGGGTTGGGCTACCCTCCCCAGCACAAGCATTGCCTTGGGTCTTGAGTCCCTTGGGAACTTTGATGTATCGGAGGATCCATGGAGCATCGACCTCGAGTGGGGTTCCCTTCTTTGCCTGTAATTCATTGACACATTCAATTCTTTAAGGGTTTAATGTTTAATGACAACGGAATGGTTCTAATGTGAACTATTTGTCGAGTAAATCCACCACATTAATATACAATTTCCCCTTACATAATTAATCATATTCTTATTTGAATTATCTCTTTGTGTATTTGTCATGTGCATCAGAGTGTGCATTAGAGTATGTTGAATATATCAAATATATATCTAATGACTTTATTAATCTTTTGATATGTACATCTGCTTGGGCCGCCGAGTTCCTGATGAACTGAGGCCCGATTCCAGCTTTGTAACATTTCATCAGGGAGTCCAAAATCAGTTGTATTCACATCTCTTTACCGCTGGGCCTACCTCCTTGAGGCCCAATCACTAAAGTCCAGTCCTTTTTCCCTCACCTCCTTTATCATTATTTACCGTCTCGTTAATTCAGTTTAATTCTTCTGCTAGTTTAATTTACTATTGGTTGTATTTGTTATGTCTTTATTGTTGTTTTATCGCTCATGTATATAACACATATATTAAATCACAATCTTTTCTCTTATGCTTTAATATAAACTTAGGCAAGCCCTGAACGATATAGGATTAAAAAGGGAAATTAGTTAGTAGTAGATCTTTATTTCGCTGATTACAATATATTCATATATTATTGTATTTTTCACTCACCTTTCTTTTCCTTAAAAGATTTTAAAACATAGAACTTAACAAAACAACAGTTCCATTTCGGAAAAAAAAGGAAAACAGATCTCAGCTACATTCTTCAAAAATGGGAAAATCAGAACTTCAAAAACCATCGCTTTAAGGGATTTTCAGCAAATAATCTTTCTTTAAAAAAATCTTCATAAGGTAAATTTTAGGCTCACTTTCTTACAAACATCCTTTTAGAATTACATAAATAACCATCCCCCAAATCAGGTATTTTCATAACTCAATCTCTTTTACAAGCTTGTAAAATCTAGACCACTTGCTTATCTATTTGAAAATTCCTTCAATATATCTTCATAAATTCGTACCCCTTTTAGGTCTCACATTCCTTTTATTAATATCATACTCTCCCCTTAGGTATACAGTAAGCAACACTCTCTAATACTAATCAAAGCATTTTATAAATAGTTGATCCCAAACTTAGTCTAAGTCCTATGGAGCTAGCTCAGGTAGATTTTAAGGGGTGCCTAATACCTTCCCCTTAGAAGAACAAGAACCCTTAACCATAATCTTATCGGTCAGCGGACAAAGATAGAATATGACTTAGAAATTAAATAGGTACCCTAGTATACCTCTAAATATTACGTGGCAACTCTCTTCTATTAACAACAAAGGAACCACAAGTTGAATCATGTCTTGACTAGTGCTCCGGAGCAGCTAGCTTAGGGTTATCAAGCACCAATGGTGTTACCAGTTCAGCTAGTTATTGCTGCTCAGACCGAGGTTGGTCCACCTATGACTAATGATGAGCAGAAAAAGTTGGGGAGGTTTAAGAGGCTTGACCCTCTCGAGTTCAATGGAGGAGTCAGAGGACGCTTAGGCTTTTTTGGATCGGTGACATTTGATTTTTCATACAATGGGTATTGTGGACACCAATGGAGCTTCCTTTAGTACTTTTTAGCTGACAGGGGCAGCCTATAGATTGTGGCAGACTTATGAGTCAGGTAGGCCAGTTGGCGCAACGTCACTTACATGGCATAAGTTCTCACTTCTCTTCTTGGAGAAGTTCATCCCTGATACTCGCAGAGATGAGTTGCATAGGGAGTTTGAGTAGCTGTTCCGGGAGGGTATGACTGTGATCCAGTTTGAGATAAGATTTGCAGATTTGGCACGTCTTGCTATATGGTTGGTTCCCATAGAGAGGGATAAGATAAAGAGGTTCATTGATGGCCTCAACTATTGTCTCCATTACAGTTTGGCTCGAGAGGTTGAGACGGATGCTAGGTTTGACTAGGTGGTCGAG
The DNA here is from genome assembly GCF_001879085.1 of Nicotiana attenuata. Taxonomy (NCBI): domain Eukaryota; kingdom Viridiplantae; phylum Streptophyta; class Magnoliopsida; order Solanales; family Solanaceae; genus Nicotiana; species Nicotiana attenuata. Next base: position 621,629 of record NW_017670388.1, read on the forward strand.
ATTGCTAGGCGTTTAGAGCAGGTTCATATGCTTGAGCGTGAGGTGTGGGAGGCCAAGAGGCCTCATGGTTCAGGTGGTAGATCAATCACATTACACTAGAGGTCATCCGTTTAGGCCCGCCCAGGCAACCCGTCATATTCCTCGTGGCTCATCAGCTAGCAACCATTCATACAACGCTCGCCCAGTTCAGTTATCATTAAGTGTGTTGTCGGCACAGAGCTCTTACCATGCTCTATCTACTCAGGTTTCCACAGGCAATTCTTCAGGTTATCAAGGTCAACAGCCTTATAGGAGGGGTTGTTACAAGTGTGGGAACTTGAGTCATCTCAAGAGGAATTGCCCCAGACGTTTGAGTAGGATTCCACAGCAGAGCTCTCAACATATGATTTCTGCACCAGCAGCAAGACCACCCACATAACCGGCTAAGGGTAGGGCTCAGACAGTTCAAGGTCTACCTAGAGAGGGAGGTCGATAGGGTGGTGGTCAGGCCCGTTGCTATCCATTTCTCGCTAGGACAGAGGAAGTTGCTTCCGATGCCATAATGATAAGAATTTTTTAGTCTACCACATGTATGCTTCAATTTTATTTGACCCTAGTTCCACATTTTCGTATGTGTCATCATACTTTGCTCGTTATTAGGATATGCCTCGTGATTCTTTAGATATGCCTGTTCATATATCTATACCGGTGAGTGATTTTATTATGGTGGATCATGTATATCGGTCATGTGCGGTTACCATTGGAGTTTTGAGACTAGGTTTGATCTCTTGTTGATCAGCATAGTCGATTTTGATGTAAATTTGATTGGTTGTCACCATGTCACGCTATTCTTGATTGTCATGCTAAAATCGTGACGTTTACGATGTTGGGTGTTGCCTAAGGTTGAGTGGAGAGGTTCTCTAGATAATGCTCCTAGTAGGGTGTATTCATATTTGAAGTCTCAACGTATGTTGAGAAAGGGTGTTTGGCGTATTTGACCTTCGTGAGAGATCTTAGTGATGATATTCCTATCGTTGAGTAAGTAACGGTAGTGAGGGATTTTCCAGATATATTTCTTGCAGACCTGCCAAACATGCCACCCGACATGGATATTGATTTTGGTATTCACTTGGCGCCAGGCACCCAGCGCATCCCTATTCCACCATATCGCATGGCACCAGTAGAGTTGAAGGAGATGAAAGAGATGAAGGAACACCTTCAGGAGTTGCTTTATAAGGGTTTTATCATCCCACTGTGTCGCCTTGGGGTGAACTAGTTCTATTTATGAAGAAGAAAGATGGTTCTATGAGGATGTGTATTGACTACAGGCAGCTGAACAAGGTTACCATCAAGAACAAGTACCCTCTACCGCATATTGATGATTTGTTTGATCAGCGTCAGGATGCTAAGGTATTCTCGAAGATTTATTTGAGATTAGGGTACCATCAGTTGATGATCCGGGCTTCTAATATTTTGAAGATGGCTTTCGCGACCTGCTATGGTCACTATGAGTTTATGGTGATATCTTTCGGGATGACTAATACCCCAACAACTTTTAGGCACTTGATGAACAGCGTATCCCAGCTATATCTTGATTCTTTTGTTCTAGTATTGATTTATGATATATTGGTATATTCTCACATACGGAAGGATCATGAGCAACACTTAAGGATCGTGCTTTAGACTATGTGGGTGAAGAAGCTATATGATAAATTCTTCAAGTGTGAGTTTTGGATTGATTCAGTGGCATTCTTGGGTCATGTAGTATCTAATGAGGGGATTAAGGTGGATCCAAAGAAGATTGAGGCAATTTAGAGTTGGCCCACACCATTTTTTGCCACTGAGATCCAGAGTTTCCTTGGATTAGCTTGGCATTATCGCCATTTTGTTGAGGGCTTTCATCTATAGCACCCCCATTGACTAGATCGAGGGAGAAGGGTGCCCTATTCAGGTGGTCTGATGAGTGTGATGAGAGGTTTTAGATGCACAATACTACCTTGACTACAACTCCAGTTCTGGTTTTGTCTTCGGGATCAGGTTCTTATGCCGTCTATTGTTATGCTTCACCTATTGATAATGGGAGTGTGTTGATGCAGGAGAGTACAGTTATTGCTTATGCTTTGAATCAATTGAAGCCTTATGAGAACAACTACCTTGTACACTATTTGGAGTCAGCATTAATTGTTCGCGCACTGATGATTTGGAGGCACTATCTTTACGGCATGTCATGTGAGGTATTTACGGACCACAGGAGTCTCCAGCACTTATTCAAGCAAAAGGATCTGAACTTGAGGCAATAGAGGTGGTAAGAGTTACTAAATGACTATGATATCACCATTCTTTATTATCTGAGAGAGGACAATGTGGTGGTTGATGCTTTGAGTAGGAAGGCTGAGAGTATGGGTAGTCTTGCTTATCTTCCAGTTAGGGAGATACTATTAGCATTGGAAATTCAGGTTTGGCTAATCAATTCGTGAGGTTGGACATTTTGGAGCCTAAACGGGTTCTTACTTACGTTGTTTCGTGATCATCCTTGTTTGAGCGCACCAATATGATGATCCCCATTTGCTCGTCCCGAAGCAAATGGTACGACACGGTGATTATAAAGAAGTTACTATTGGTGATGATGTGGTTTTGAGTCTACAGGGCCGGATATGTGTTCTGAATGTGGATGAGTTACGTGAGTTGATTCTTAAGGAGGCCCATAGTTTTCGGCATTCCATTCATCCGGGTGCCACGAAGATGCATCAGGATTTGAGGCAGCACTATTGGTGGCAGAAGATGGAAAATGATATATTGGAGTATGTCACTCGATGTTTGAACTGTCAGCAGGTGCAGTACGAGCATCAGAGACCCGATGGTCTGGTTCAGAGGCTTGATATTCTAGAGAGAAAGTGGGAGCGCAACACTATGGATTTTGTAGTTGGGCTTCCACGGACCCTGAGGAGATTCTATGCAGTGTGGGTTATTGTGGATCGGTTGACCAATTATGCACAGTTCATTCCAGTCATACCTACATACTCTTCAAAGCATTTTGGCTCGGATTTATATTCGTGAGATTGTTCGCTTCCATGGTGTGACCATGTCTATTATCTCGGATCAAGGCAATCATTTCACATCACGTTCTTGGAAAGTAGTGTATTGAGAGTTAGGCACACAGGTCGATCTGATTACAACTTTTCACCCCCATACAGATGGGAAATCTGAGCGCACTATTCAGGTTTTGAAGGATATATTACGTGCCTGTGTCATTGATTTTGGAGGTTCTTGGGATCAGTTCCTTCCATTATTAGAGTTCACCTACAACAGCAGCTATCAATCGAGTATCCAAATGGTTCCCTATGAGGCCTTATATTCACCGGTTTGTTGATTTGAGCCTGGGGAGGCTAGGTAGTTTGGCACTGATTTGGTCCGCGATGCTTTGGAGAAGGTAAAGTTGATTCAGAAGCGACTTCATATAGCGCAGTCCAGCAGAAGAGTTATGCTTACAAGAAGGCTCGTGATGTTGTATTTATGGTGGGTAAGATGGTTTTACTTCGAGTTTCGCCCATGATGGTGTGATGAGGTTGGGGAAGAAGGGAATGGTAAGACCTAGGTATATTGGTCCTTTTAAGGTGCTTGAGAGAGTTGGTATGTGCCCTACAAACTTGTCTTACCACCTAGTCTATCGGGAGTTCACCCAATATTTCATGTTTCTATGCTCCAGAAGTATGATGGGGATCTGTCACATGTTTTGGACCTCAACACAGTGCAGTTAGATGGGGATTTGATTTGTGATATGAAGCCATTAGCCATTTTGGATATGTAGTTTCGAATGTTAAGGTCAGAGAATATAGCATCAAAGGTTCTCTGGAGTGGTCAGTCGGTCGAGGAGGATACTTGGGAGACCGAGCATCAGATGCGAAGTAGATATCCATACCTTTTTGAGACTCCAGGTACTATTATAGACCCGTTCGAGGATGAACCTTTGTTTAAGAGAGGGAGAATGTAACGACCCGCCCAGTCATTTTGAGTGTTTTAGTCTGTTTCCAGTATTTGATGCATTAAATATGTGTATTTGTGGTTATGTGTCTTGCCAGGGCAGTTGCTTTAGTTTTGGGGAGGTTTTGGAGTTAATTGAGACACTTAGTCCTATGGTTTGTAGCTTAAGTTGTAAGAGTTGATCGTAATTTGACATTTGTGTAGACGACTCCGGAATGGAGCTTCGATGGTTCTAATAGCTTTGTATGGTGATTTTGGACCTAGGAGTATGTCTGGATGTGGATTTGGAGGTCTGTAGATTGGTTTAGTGCTTTTTGGCGAAAGATGGAAGTTAAAGGTTTGGAAGGTTAATACGTATGGAAGGTTGATACGTTTGGCCTAGAGTTGACTTTGTTAATATCGGGTTCAAATTTTGGTTCCAGGAATTGGAAAGGTCCTTTGTGTCATTTGGGACTTGCATGCAAAATTTGAGGTCATTCAAAGTTTAATTGATATGGTTCGTCATAAGTTTCGGAAGTTGAAAGTTCATTAGTTCATTAGGTTTGAATTAGGGTGTGATTCCTAGTTTTAATGTTGTTATATGTGATTTGAAGCCTCGAGTAAGTTCGTGTTATGCTTTAGTATTGGTGTGATTTGAGGGAACCCGGGGGCCTCACTGTGTTTCGAATTGAGTTCGGATCATTTGTGGACTTAGAGGAAATTGCTGAAGGTTCAGGCTTCAGGTGTTTTCGCATCTACGGAGGGCTTGGCCGCAGATGCGAAGCCACAAGTGTGGCCAGTGATGCATAGGTGTGGAAGTTAGTCCTGGTAGGGGAAGTCCGAAAATGTGGATGAAGGAGCACAGATGCGCTTGCGCGGGTAAGAAAGGAGTCCGCAGAAGCAGACTTTCAGGTGTGAAGGATGAACCGAAAAAGCGGCACTGAAAAAGTGGTTAAGTGACACAGGTGCGGTTTTGCTGGACAAAATACATATGTCGAAGGGTTTGGTCTTTTTCTCATTTTTGGAGCTATGGATCTCTTTTGGAGGCGATGCTTAAAGGGTTTTTCTTCACAATTGAAGGGGCAAATGATACTTACTTGATTTTGGTGTTAGATATTGATTACCCGTAGATTATTACACCTAATTTTCATGAATTAAAGGTGGGATTTGGGGGGTTTTGGACCATGATTTTGGAGTGGGAGATTTGATGATTTGAAGGTTGATTTGAGGTCGGAATTGGATGAAATTGGTGTGGTTGGACTCGTATTTGAATGGGTGTTCGGAATTCTCATGTTTTGTCGGGTTCTGGGTTGCTAGCTTGGGTTGACATTGTGATTTATGTTAAATATCTTAGCTTTATCATTTGAAATCATTTCCTATAGCTTCTATTAATGATATTAAGTTGTTTTGGCTAGAGTCAAGTTATTCAGAGGTTGATTCACGTGGAAAGGGCCTGTTAGAGGATTGATTTGGCTTGCTTGAGGTAAGTATTTTACCTAAACATTGTTGAGGCACTAGTTGTGTGGGTTGTTTGTGATAGCTACGTACTATGGGTGGCGCACATGTGTAGGGATAAGCCCATGTGTGTGCACCGGGGTATTATCCATGTTCAACGTAGTGTTTAGGCTATGATATGCCTTGAAATGGTTGCTAAGCTTTATGATGTGATGTTTCTCTTATTTGAATCCCGGTTGTGAGCTATTTGGGGTTGTGTTTGAGGTTTCATAGTGGTTAATCTTCTGATTTAAACCTAATAGGTTCTATTTTGTGATGCATTTACCTGATTGAGCTATGATATCACACTTGCACATGCATACTACTTAGCATGTCACTTATATCTATCTAGGATTATGAATTTTAAGGTTCTTTGATCACGTACATGTATTCTTACATATCTGCTTTATGTGTGAGATAGTTTGGAATAGTAGCCCGTGACCACGCCAAGCGGATTGTGATGCTGTGCCCATGACTACGTGTAAGGCCCTATAGATTTTTCCAAGAAATGGAGGTTTTATTGTACCGAGGTAGACTATTCAGACACTTGAGAATATGTTGCGTGTTTGTGTTCTTGACTTCAAGGGTATTTGGGATGATCATTTTCCGCTCATAGAATTTTCCTACAACAACAGTTATCACGCTAGCATTCAGATGTCACAGTTCATGGCTCTATATGGTAGGATATGTGGATCTCCCATTTGGTTGGCTTGAAGTTGGCGAAGCAAAATTGATAGGGCCAGACCTCGTGCAGCAGGCTATGGAGAATGTCAAAATTATTAAGTAGCGACTGAAGACCGCCCAGAACAGCCAGAAGTCCTATTTAGATGTGCGTCACAGGGATTTGGAATTCCAAGAGGATGATTGGGTATTCTTGAAGGTTTCTCCTAGAAAGGGGGATATATGCGATTTGGGAAGAAAAGGAAATAGAGTCCAAGGAACATCGGACCGTACAGAATCATACAGAGGATTGGTCAAGTGGCCTATAAGCTTGAGTTACCTCCACAGATATCTTTAGTTCACCCGGTGTTTTATGTGCATGTTGAAGAACGGTGTTGGGGACCCGTCGTTCATCGTTCTAGTGGAGGCTATTGAAGCTAATGAAGAATTTATATCTGAAGATATTTTTATTGTCGTTGCTGATAGACAAGTCCGAAAGTTGCGGAATAAAGAGATTGCCTCAGTGAAAGTGCTTTGACGAAATCAACAAGTTGAAAAGGCCAACTGGGGAGCCGAGGAAGAAATGAAGAGGAAATACCCACACTTGTTTGTGCGACCATGTTGTTGTGTTTTAAAAGAGTGTTAGGAGCTTACTTTCTATGAGTTATGTTCAAACTTGTACATTTATGTTAAGGTGATCATTTTGGTAATATATAATGCCTATAACGTTATGGGTTATATTGTTTTCATGCTATAATACAATGTTGTGTTATGAATGTTGTTAGGAATGGTTTCTAGGCTCTCTGACAGGTGGATAGGCTCAAATACAGGGGAGACTCTACATAAATTTTTGGGAAATTGGGGAGTTTGTCAAATTTTGAACTTCTGGTGTGTGAATGAAGAGTTAAGTCACATTGGGCGTCTATGGTGAAATTTGACCTTCATTCAAGGATGGGAGATGGTGTCATTCTCCAGTTGGTTGGTTTGAGTCGGGAGAGGATAAGTTATTGGGCACATATTAGGTTCCAGATGCCTTGGAGAAATTCAAGTTGATACAGGATCGGCTTCGTACAACCCAATCTAGATAGATGATTTATGCGGATCGAAAGGTTCGTGATGTTGCATTCATGATTGGAGAGCAAGGCTTCCTCCGGGTTTCACTTATGAAGGGGGTTAGGAGGTTCGGGAAGAAGGGTAAGTTGGGCCCTAGGTATATCAAACCTTTTGAGATCTTTGAGAGGACATGAGAAGTGGCCTACAAGCTTGCATTGCCACCTAGTTTATCTTGGACAGACAGGTCCGGAAGTTCAGATCAAAGAACATTGCTTCAGTGAAGGTTCAATGGAGAGGTCATCCAGTCGACGAGGCGACCTAGGAGACCAAGAACGACATGCAGAGTTGTTATCCCCATCTTTTCACCGCTTTAGGTATGTCCTTATTCATGTTTGAGGACGAACATTTGCTTTAAGAGAGGGAGAATGTAACGACCCAACCGGTCATTTTGTATAATTGTGCCCCATTTCCCCTTTTCATGCTTCACACATGTGTTTTATGGTTTTATAACATACGGGGTTGGTTAGTTCATTCCGGGAATATTTCGGGTTTATTTGGACCCATTGCCTCTTGACTTAGAAGCTTAAGTTATAAAAGTTCACCAAACATTGACTTTTGTGAAAATGACACTGGAACAGTGTTTTGATGGCTCTGGTAGCTTCGTATCGTAATTCTAGTGTATACCTTAAATTGAATTTGGAAGTCTGTATATTGACTTATGTTGTTTTGCAAAAAATTTTAATTTGACGTTGAAAAGTTTGACCGTAAGTAGACATTTAGCTATCGAGTTCATAATTTGATTTTGGGAGTTGAATAGGTCTTTCATGCTATTTAGAACTTGTCTGCAAAATGTGGTATCATTTGGAGTTGAATTGATATGATTTGGACACTTAATTGCAATTCTATTACTTGAAATTTACCTTGAAACTTATGCGGTTTAGTGTTCGATTCGTAGTTTTAGATGTTATTTATGCATTTTGATCGCGCGAGCAAGTTCATATAATATTTTTAGACTTGTGTGGATGTTTGGTTTGGAGCCCCGAGGGCTCGGATGAATTTCGGACATGTTACAAAATTATTAGGAATGAAAAAACAGGATTTGGTGTGCATCAGCCTCTGGTGTCGCATACCAGGTTCGCAATTGCGAGCATAGCAGGGGTCTATAGGTATTGCAATCGCAATTGCGATACCTGCCTCGCAATTACGAAGTACATCAGATAGAGGGGTAGTTCGCATTTGCTATGGAGCCAGGCTTTGCAATTGCTAAGCTAGAGTTGCAATAGCGACCTCCTCATAGGACTGACAGTGGCCACTTTTGCAAGGAATACTTCACAATTGCGAGATCTTCAGCTGATCAGCAGGGCTGGAAGTCGGGATTTCATACATATTCTCTCATTTTTTAACCCTAGACTCAGTAGGGCGATTTGGAGAGGGGATTTTCATCTACAAACTTTGGGTAAGTGATTCTAATCTATTTCCAACTATATTTCATCAATATATCTTAGATTTAACATCAAAATCATGTGAATCAAAGTGAGAATTTGTGAGACTTTGTCAAGTTTTTGAAAAATAAGAATTTGAGTTTTCAGAGTCGATTTGGACTTCTCATTGTTTATCTCATGTTGTAAAGAGTTACTGGTGAAACATTTCTTGTTGCTTTTATTATTCCTTGTCTTATCAGTTTGGATTCGTATTTGACTATGGTAGTTCTCTTTAATTGCTTCCTTTATGTATCCATATGCTTATTATTCCAGCATTAGACTATGTTATTAACTTGTTTCATAAGTTATTTCTCCTCCTTCCATTACTTCTCGTTATTATGTTTTCATTCTTTTTATTATGTCCTAGTAGGTGTCTCGACCTGGCCTCATTACTACTCTATCGAGGTTAAGCTTGATGCTTACTGGGTACGGTTGTGGTCTACTCATACTACGTTTCTGCATATTTTTGTACAGATCCAGGTATGTCTGCCAGTTCCAGACACTAGAGGTTGATTGAGTAGCTGCTTCTGGAGACTTCAAAGTGTATCTGCTCGATGTTTGCAAACCTCTGAGTCACCTTCTGTTTTACACATTAGTGTTTACTTCTTGTTTCAAACAGTATGGAATATCGATACTATTGGTACTTTTTATAGAGCTTATGACTCTGTTCCGCCAGGTTTTAGGGAAGTGTTGGTTATTGTACTATTGAGTTATTATAATTTTATAGAGGTTTAGTTTGAAGTTTTAGTTTTATTTTTGTTGTTTCTCTATGTATGTTAGGGTTACCTAATCTTATAGACTAGGTGCCATCACGATATCCTATGGAGGAAAATTGGGGTCGTGACACCGTGCAATCCGTACACCAATAAGCGTCAACTCAAATGTACTTAAACATGGAAAAATGATTCAAAAGAGAGAGCCGTCTCGCAAGCTCAACAGGTACCACCACAAGCGCAATGCTATGAACCCATCACACACAATAGAACCAAGACACACGAATCTAACACGAAAAATCATATCCCAACATGACCCACCGCAGTGCGTGACCTAATCCAAACACCGGTCCACATGAAATACCTTGAGCCATAATGCTCCAAATCAACAACCATACACAAATCAACAACAAACACCCAAAGTGTGTGACCATAACAATGGAGAAACATATAATACAATATAGATCAAATAGGAAAGACCATAACTAAGGCACAATCTACCATTCACACACATAAGAACCATCTCGTTCGAATTTCGCCATAAGGCCAAAATAGAAATACATCTTGTGAACAAATAACCAACAGATCACAACCTACTATAGCATAGTAGAGTAACACATATAACCTATCAGAACACAAACAAGCTCACTCTAACCAAATGAAACACTCCTTAACAATAGCAATGATGAGTAAACAAACCCGACCCGATGTAGACTACATTTCCTCAATAGGCCTACCTATGGCCTCCAATCAATTTCGATCCTCCTGAAATAGATAGGTAACCTTACCAAAGATCTATTGAAACCTATCCATAACACATACCATCAGCTGTCTAACTCTGGCCATATCCTTATAGTCCGCAAGTATTGAATAGTCCATCTCTGGGACTCCCACTCTCCAAATCACGAGAATACAGAAATCACCATATTCGATCCAAAATCCATCACTCAAATGACTAACACCTCCTTCACACACAATCATCTCATGATAAATACTTCTATAGCTCCTCCATGACACATACCAAAATCTGAACGCCAGTAGTCGATCAACCAGGCAATTACCCAGTCAAGAATTTGCAAATCAAACACAATGCACCTTTCTGAAATGTACATTTTTCTTAGTTAATATCAAATAGTACTTGTGTTCTTCTAAACATTTGAACCCATCCATGCTGTCTAGAACTCATGACCATCCCATCAAAATCGAAACATGAACTCGTACATGCAAATCTCAATCCCACACGACGCACCACCTCCATCATTCCATCAAATGAAAGTATGAGAATCCCATTATCGACTCTGCGTCACAAGTTAGATATATACTCAATCAGCCAGAAACCTTCATCTTGATCCAATCCAGAAGAAAAGGCATAAAGTGCAACAAACTCCCCCTGCCTATCGAAAATATCCATCTCAAGTCGTGGTCGACACCATCGAAAACTCTTTAGAACCCATTTGCATATAACCAAGCCTTCAGAACTGAATCCCTCTAACTCAACCAAGTTACACAGAAGCCAAATCTAGGAGCATTTGCACATCACACCTACAAAGCATTGTCACCCAAAAGGACAAAAAGAACTGATCATTTCTGTTACCATGCTGATCCAGCCGGCTACCAAGTTGTCCTAATTCTTCGATTTCCTTTCGAATTGCCTTCAAGTTAATGTACACCACGGTCCATAACAAAAACTCACCACAAGAGATCCTAGCATGAAACCACGTCGCCATAAAGCCCATAAGTCGCCATTCCCTCTTAAGTACCCAAAAATACCGCATCTGAGATACCCAATCTAAAGAGACCTTTTGTGAATCTAAAGTTGTTTCCTTAACCTCTCTAATACTGGATTATAGAATCGCTAATTATAGAGTCCCGCCACCATCCATTGCAAATCTCATATTTTTGCCATTTATAAAGCCGAAAATTCCTCAAATACCACATATGAATCTTGAACCCATTATAACCTCCTTGAGAGTCATCCACCATACTCTAATCTCGAATGCACTGCCCAGACGAGTCAAACGACCTATGCTCCATTAGCACCCAAACACCTAAAGAAGTAATCCACATTCGTAAGCCACCGAGTGAATCCCTACTCCGTGCACACTATATCCACCATGAATAACAAACCCGAATCATTCCAAGATATCCTTATATCCGTAGAGTGCAATACATCATGTATCCAGAATTTCCTTACTCGAGTCATCCTCGAAATCAACCTCTTCAAGTAATAACCAATCCAGAAGTATGCCTCAGACCAAAACTTATATAACACATAACCATGCAATCAGATCGTTGATACCAGACTCCCACACTTAGCAAATTCTATAGAACAAAATATCTAATAACCCACAATACCCTTACCTCATTACTTCCATAATTCCGCGCTGTAATTAAACTAAATCCTTCATAAGCTCATGTAACACATGTCATAAAATGCCTCAAATCATCTGCTAAGCTCACATTCATCCTCGTGACAGTCGAGTCAACTCCCTTAAGCAATCCAAACTCAAATTGCAATTCATATAAATCACTGGAAGAAAGAAACTCTCCACATAATCATAATAAGAATCACACAACCTCAGAACATCTCGTATTAGATCACCCACCTGCTTAGCCTTAACCTGGTATCTCTTTATGCCCTTTCATGGCCACAAACACTATCCAATCACTAAATCTTTCCGAGTCTGAACTCGTCAACAAGACACAAGAACACTCTTCATTCCACAAATAAACAACTGAAAGATCCCCAACACACTCGTAACTCAGGACTGAACAATACATCAAGATAGAAATTAAGCACCCAATAGTCTTTTTCCCATCCTGAGCAAACTCCTTTCGTCACATCCAAGCCATTTGTACACATTCCATAATCACATCATACTCATCATATATCAATCCAACCACTTACCAAGCCATAAATCCCCCTTCTAGGGACACTGCCGGACGTATAAGTCCAAAAGCACATACTCACACAACCGAAATAATATAGCCTGAGATGCAGTCTGAACCTGGCCTCAAGTTCTCCAGACTGGCCCACCTTCACCACATAAAGAACACATCTCACACCTCATCCAACATCACAAGCCATTGAAGCGCAGCTGATACCGAGCGCTCACATAACATACGAGTGAGTTGAAGGAATCCAAAGAGATACGCTTCAAGCTAAATCAATGACGCATAACAAGGAAAGAAAGATTGGAAGTTTATCCGAGATACCCTGTAGCCTCTCGATGATAGGTATGGACGTCATCATACCGATCCGCAAGACTCTACTAGACACTTGCTCATGACTCGTAGAACCTATGAACCTAGAGCCCTAATACAAACTTGTCACGACCCCAAATCCAATCAGACGTGATGGCCCCTAACCTAACCCGCTAGGTAAGCCAAATATTAGTCAATACAACTATAATGAGGTAATAAGGGATCAATAAATGAAATAACTGAAACTCTATAAAAATTCCCAAGAACTGGTAGTACAAATCATGAGCTTCTAAGATTTAGAATTCACAAAGCTAGTACGAAATAAATACATCATCTGTTTGGAATGTATATAAATAGATTTGCAAATCTAAATCTAAGAAGGACAAGTGGCAGTTATAACCGTAGCACAGGTACAACTTCAATTCCAACTCTCGCAGGTAACATCAACTCCAAGATATGCACGCAAGGTGTAGAAGTGTAGTATGAGTAGAAGAAACCCTATGTACTCAATAAGTATCCTAACTAACCTCGGTGAGGTAATAGAAGAAAGAACTATAAATGATACTCGATGATCACCTATGTAGTTCATAAATTCAACAAGTATAGAATATATATATATATATATATATATATATATATATATATATATATATATATATATATATATATATATATATATG
>NW_017670388.1:634872-646915 GCF_001879085.1 Nicotiana attenuata
ATCGCGTGGATTGACGAAGCTTAGGCGAAGAATTCTACCGGCGATACGGTAGAGGTCGAATAGGTGAATGAGGTCAGTGATTCAGAGTGTTCATGAAAGGTCAAACAGAAAGATTAGAGGAATTTGGCGAGTTGTTGGTGCAAGATCATGTCAATGATGCCCATAATTCCGCGCTGTAATTAACTAAATCCTTCATAAGCTCATGTAACACATGTCATAAAATGCCTCAAATCATCTGCTAAGCTCACATTCATCCTCGTGACAGTCGAGTCAACTCCCTTAAGCAATCCAAACTCAAATTGCAATTCATATAAATCACTGGAAGAAAGAAACTCTCCACATAATCATAATAAGAATCACACAACCTCAGAACATCTCGTATTAGATCACCCACCTGCTTAGCCTTAACCTGGTATCTCTTTATGCCCTTTCATGGCCACAAACACTATCCAATCACTAAATCTTTCCGAGTCTGAACTCGTCAACAAGACACAAGAACACTCTTCATTCCACAAATAAACAACTGAAAGATCCCCAACACACTCGTAACTCAGGACTGAACAATACATCAAGATAGAAATTAAGCACCCAATAGTCTTTTTCCCATCCTGAGCAAACTCCTTTCGTCACATCCAAGCCATTTGTACACATTCCATAATCACATCATACTCATCATATATCAATCCAACCACTTACCAAGCCATAAATCCCCCTTCTAGGGACACTGCNTATATATATATATATATATATATATATATATATATATATATATATATATATGATCTAATCAAGTATGTCACAGGTAAAACCACCTTGGTGCTCAGAATTCTTTGTTTTAAAGTGTTCTACTTAGTGAGCATTCCACCATATAAGGAAGATATGCAAGTAAATCAGGTAAACAGTCAAGGAAATTGCAAGTAAAGATGAAATGCAACAACCAAATATCAGACTATTGGGGAGCGCAACCCGATTGCTTGTTGCAACGTGCAACCCGATCAAAATAACAGTAACCAACTCTCCCAGAGCTCAAATCAGCCAAAAACTCATTGGTTGTACACAATCCGCGTGTACACCATCAAAAGAGAAACATGGGAGGGTGACTCTAGGGGGATGGATCCATAACCACACGCAAGAAAGACCAATTCAACATGCTACCAGTCACGACATGGTCATAGGCTCAATATCATAATCCGCCAGGCGTGGTCACAGGTCGATACAATAGATCCGCCTGGCATGGTCATAGGCTATATCATAATCCATCTGGTGTGGTCACAGGCATAACAACACAATCCGCATGGTGTGGTCACAGGAATAACAACAAATTCGCCCGGCATGGTCATAGGCATAACAACACAATCTTCCAGGCGCGGTCACAGGCATAAAAACACGACCCGCACGGTGTGGTCACATCCACAACAATACAATTTTCCTGCTGCGTTCACAAGCATCCAGTCAAAATCATATCACATAGAAGCAAATATACAAGATTACATATATATGATGAATGAATATCAACTTTTATGCTCCTAGACTGTTATAAGGACATTCTAAAGTGTAGGCATGCGCAAGGTGTGCTATCGTAGCTCAAATCAGCAATTTCATCACAAAAATAGTAATTATCAAGTTCATTAAGGGGATTAGCCTCTATGCAACTCAAACATGGATCAAATAGTTTACAACAAGGTTACAAGTATGAGAAACATCATAGCTTAAAGCTTAATAGTCAATTCTAGGCATATCATAGTCTAACCACTACCTCGAAAATTGATAATCACCTCGGTTCTCGCGCATGGTCTCAAACCCCACACATATGCGTACCATAGCATGTAGCTATCACAAATACTTCAGGCAACTAGTGCCTCAACCAAGTTTAGATAAGATACTTACCTCGAACAACCCAAAGCAGTTACCGAGCAAGGAAACCATTACTCTAAGAACACCATCACGTGCGAATTAACCTCCGAACGACTTGAAACTAGCCAAAAGCAACTCAAAAACATCAATTAATGCCTAAGGATACAAACCCAAGCGATAAAGTCCGAATCATTAATCAATTACTCAAAGTCAACAAAAAAGTCAACCCTGGCCCGCATCACAGAACCCGTTAAAACTCATAAATTCCATCAACCCATTCGAATATGAGTCTAACCATATAAGTTTCATCCATATCCGACCTCAATTTCTCGTTCAAAACCCCAAAATTCATTCTCTTAAGTTTAAGTCAAAAAAACCCCAATTTCTTCTCTTCAAATCCTTGATTTAGGTGTAATAATACATGGAAAAACAAAATATTTAATCAAAACAAAGATAAAAGTACTTACCCTCATGATTTGGGTGTCTATCTCCTCCAAAATCGTCTTACTTGTGCTCCAAGAACTCAAAAATTGGAGACAATAAACTCAAAATACCAAAATTGGATATTTTAATGCACTACTAGTGGTCCTTCTTTACGATCGCGGTCCCTAACCCCGCGATCGCGATCCAAAAAAATTTCCAGCACTGTTTTTACCCTTCGAGATCATGGACATGTCCCCGCAATCGCGATGAACAAATTCCAACAAGCTTGCCCTACTCTCTAATGCAACCTCTAGTATAGTGGCCATAACCATTTGTACAAAACTCCAAGTGACAAATGGCTTGATTTTCTGAAAACTAAACACAAAGAGCTACAACTTACATTTTTGAATCATCTCCAAATTCCTTATAGATTGAAAGATATAAGCTCTTAAAGTTAGTCTTGTGACATCAAAAATTCCTACGCGATCGTGGGAATGGCTTCCGCGATCGCAATTGACAATGCCCAAATGGCAACTTGCTCTTCACTAACATGACCCAAAGTCCAGGGATCGCGTTGCACACCCTTGTAGAAAAAAACTAACAACTAAAAATGGCCTAGACATGGTTTGAAAACATCCCGAAACTCACCCGAGACCCTCGGGACCCCGTCCGAACATACAACAAGTCCCTTAACATATTACGGACCTACATGATGCCTCAAACACACATAATAACATCAAAATCATGAATCGTCGATCAAGATCAATATCTTAAGTTCATAACATCAAACTTCGAACCAAGCGTCATATTTAAGCCTAACAAATCTGGAATGAATTCAAAATTTGCATACAAGTTTCAAATGACATATCGAACCTATTCCAACTCCCGGAATAACAATCCGAACCCGATAATTTTGAAGTCAACTCCCGGTCAAACCTATTAACTTTCTGAAGCTTCAAATTGCCAACTTTTGCCAAATAGTGTCGAAACCTTCTAGGAACATCCAAATGCAAATCCAGGCATATGCTGAAGTCCAAAATCACCATCCGGACCTAAAAACCATTAAAACTCCGATCCGGGGTTAAATACATAAAAGTTAAACTTAGTCAACTATTCTAAATTGAAACTTCTAAAATGAGAATTATTCTTCCAAATCAATTTCGAATCACCTAAAAGCCAAAACTGACGATACACACAAGTCATAATACATCATACAAAGTTACTCATGCCCTCGAACCATCAAACGGAATGCAAATGCTCAAAATGACCAATCGGGTCGTTACATTGAGGGTGAAGCCAAAAAATCCTTCTTTGGCACTTGATCAAAATCAAGAAGGATTCTCAAATGCTCAAAATGAGAGGTTAATGCTCATGTTGGAGACCATTCGTGAAAATGAGGAGAAGCAAAACTTGTCACTCGAGGACTTGAAACAAGTATTAACTCAAAATGATGAGAATATCCGCACCTTGGAATATCAAATGAAATCATTGGTTGAGGCTCATAATGCTCACCTACTTTAGATTATTGAAAGAGGTCAAGCAAATTCCAACTTCGAGGAAGAAAGTAAGCTTTATTTTGAGGAATTAAGAATTGAACATCCGCCAACTGACTCCATACGTGTTGGTGATGCCGAGAAAAAATGGAATTAGAGTCAAACGGCATAATTGAGCATAAGGTTGAACTTGAATCTGGTTTAGGGGACAAAAGGATGTCAAAATCCAGAAAGAATTGCAATTTGGAGGCGTGATGTCACATTCCAAGCATTTCTCAACATTGAATTTTCATAGTGATATGGGAATTAAACTACACGAGTCAATGAGGGATTACAAAGAGGAAAGGTAAGGGCCATACATTTTATAATTTGAAGGTGCAAGAAGGAAAAATGACATTCCTCACATAAAAGCCAAGAAATGGAAAATGAAGCAAATGGCATGTGGCTTGCTCATCTACCTATCACCCCCTGTCGCTCGTGGTCACAAACTTGATTCCAAGCTAGGTGCCCAATTCATATCCTCCAAGTGACAAAAAAAAGTGGTAAAGTTGATTCGCGTCGTGCCACGATGTTAAATGCGGCGCCTGGTGGGCGGCAACCCATCACTTTCAAATGGTTTGTTAGATTTTATTTGTTTTGTATGTTTATTTTGTTTTTGTTGAATAAGTTAATGTGTGTGTCTTAGAGTGCAGGGAAATTTAAATGTGACCACATAATTGTGTATCTAGGCTTCAGTTGATTTTCTACGGCCAAGGAAATGGACTCTTTCTCTCTCTTTCTCTCTGTCTATCTATAGAAACCAAGGAAGGTGCATGACAAGATAACTCTATAAACCTTATAGCATACTTGGACACAATCATAATCCCTTGGCACGACTGCTCAAACTCAAAATGCAACTCGTCCCTGTGGATATATGGAATAAACTCCCTCAAAAAACAATAGGACAATTGAGACCATATGTATGGTGCTATGCCAGCTAGCGTACTCACCTCATAAGTCTACCACCATCTTTATACCAGCCCCATCAACTAAAAAGTAGTAAAGTCGACCGCGCTTGACTCCACCAAACCCATGGTACATAGAATATGATGTCACTAATCCAAGAAGCCATGTGCTTCCTAAGAAACCCCTCCACTGAATTGGGAGAGATGAAACTTCTAACTCACTTGACACAACTGGCTCTACTTCGGGATGGACTGCAACTACTGGATATACTAGTACAACGCCCGGTGTTTGATAAGCACGAGCTAGCTGCTCTGCTGTACAGGCAATGAGATTCTGGGCTCCTCTCCTAGCCTATCAAGTAGAAGGTGCAACTAGATTCAACCCTTCCTAGGAAAAAATCTCAAACATACTCATGAAGTGTGCCAAGGTATTGGGAAGCACGGGTGTAGAATAGGCTGCTCAGGTTCGCACTCAACATGCTGAGGCTCCTGTTACTCAACTGAAACTATTGGAGGCTCCATAGCTGTTTCTCTAGAAGGCGCTCGAGCTGTAGCACGCGCCCTAGCTTGGCCTCTACCTCGACGCCGGCCTCTCGCGACTCTAGTAGGGGACGCCGGTGCCTACTCCACTGATCCAGCAAAATGTGTCCTCACCATCTATTAGAGAATATAAGAGTAAAGATTCATAATTTGGATTAAACAAATCGGAACGATATAGAATGAAAAAATGTTACTTTTCCTAATAACTCTGTATCCTCTCGAAGATAAGTACAGACGTCTCTATGATAATCCAAGAGAATATACTAGACTTGATCATAACTCGTAAAACCTATAAACGTAGAGTTCTGTTACCAACTTGTCATGACCCAAATTCCACCACAGGAGTCGTGATGGCACATAATCTCTAAGACTCGGTAATCCTATCACCTAATAATATTAATTCAACAAAATATGATATAACAAGACAAAGAAATAATATAAATGCAGAAATAGAGTTAATACAAGCCGAAGTGGAAATAATCAAAATATCTCCCCAGAGCTAAGTGGTACACAGTCACGAGCTCTAACTAAATACATAAGGATATCTCAAAATACAATACTGTTCGGATATAAAAATAACAGTATCAATGTAAGGATAAGACTCCAAGGGACTGTGACAATTAATACAACTCTACCTTGAATCCTTGTGGAGAATGTAAGCTCCTAGTATCTAGGTACGTTGTCTCCAACACCTAGATCTGCATGAAATATGCAAAAATGTATTCCACAATCGGTACCCAGTAAGTATCAAGACTAACCTTGGTGAAGTAATGACGAGGTTAAAGTCATATGATACTCACGAGTCAAATAGCCTGTGCAAGATATCAATAATTGGAAAAAAATATATAATAGAAAAACAATTTTAACAATATCTTTCGATAGTGTGGTAGCAACACAACGAAGTAAAGGTCCAGTTTTAACATCAAGTCATCAAATATAAATACAAGTATATGGCAGCTCGTGCCCACATTTCTGTCACAATAACGATATCCACCCTTATTACTCCGCCCTGAAACAATAATAATATCTAACTGTATCGCTCCGCCCTGCCACTATCAGAATATCCCACCGTATCGCTCCCTCGACACATACACAATATCCATCTTTATCGCTCTGCCTTGACATAATTACAATATCCAACTGTATCGCTCCACCATGACAAAATCACAATATGCAACTGTATCACTCCGCTCTGACACAGTCACAATATCTAATCATATCGCTCCACCCTAACACAATAACAATCACAATCGCAGGTAAAACCTCGTGCCAACACCTAAATAATCTGCTAAGTATGTCCACATATGCCACAATAATCACAAAACAATAATGCCAAAATTTCATCAAAAATATAAGCTCTTAATTTATCAACAATGTGCACAAGGACTTGAAAATAGTAAAATACAGATGGTGTTGAACATATAAAGCATTACTACGGCTAAAATAATTATAGTGATCATGTTCACATAGTCAAAAAGTGATTAAGAATGTTTCATACAAAATTTATCGTCAAATTAAGGCTTATTAATAGCTTAAGGTCTAATCCAGTCATAAGCAACACATAGAACCTGTGTATACGCTCGTCACCTCGTGTACACGTCACTTTTTACATAACACGAATAAACAATTACAGCCAAATCCAACGTGGTATTCCCCATACAAGGTTAAGAAAGATTCTTACCTCAAACTAGCAAACTCAATGCTCTAAAAAATTCTTGCCTCTCGAATCAGCCCTCGAACGCGTAAAATCTAGCAATAAAATAACTCAATAATATCAAACACGGCTATAGAATTTTTTTCAAGTAATAGAGCTCCAATCATTATCAAATATCAAAAAGTCAACCGGGTCCGCCTTCCGGAACGCGATAAAGAGCACAAATCCCGGTCACTCATTCGAATACAAATTCAAATATACAAGTTTGATCCAAATCCGTCTCCGAATCGGGATTTATATATCTATTATTTTTATTAAAGTTTTGCCAAAATTCCCAATTTTCTCACTTAGATTCACCAATCAAATGTCAAATTCAAGGATAGAATCATGACTTATAATCAAATCCGAGTTAAGAATACTTACCACAATCCAAGTGATAAAAATTTCCCAAATATGAGCTCCCAATCCCAAAATATGATAAAATGAACAAAATCCTCGATTAAATTACTCTGCGCAGCGATTTTCGCTTTTACGGACCATCCAATTGCACATGCGATACGCTTCTACGAGCAAACGCTCGCATCTACGAAGTTCACTAATTCCCGACCCTTTACTTATGTGAAGCTACTCTACCTTCTACGGAAAAACTAGTGCACCTTCTCTTACACACCTACTCTTACGCACCTGCAGAAATAGCTGCCTGATAAGTTGGGATTTTAACATATTATTTGCTCTCTTTTACTTGTGATTTAGGCCAAAAATATTTCAAGGTATTCCCGAAAACTAATGAAATGTGCTTACATGCAGGAATTGTTCAAAATGAGCCAAAAGAGTCAAAATCAACTCACAAAGGAGTCAAAAGTTGAACAAA
Organism: Nicotiana attenuata; assembly: GCF_001879085.1. NCBI lineage: Eukaryota > Viridiplantae > Streptophyta > Magnoliopsida > Solanales > Solanaceae > Nicotiana > Nicotiana attenuata. The sequence goes on from NW_017670388.1 coordinate 642,652, forward strand.
ACAAAGACTGGACAAAGAACCCTGAAACGCAGACCGCACCAATATTATGCGGCCGCAAAATCCATGGTGCGCCCGCGATCATAATTACGCGGACCGCGATGATTGAGATTCAGAGAGCGGGCAACTTGAGCAAAAGAGAATATCGTGGACCGCACCAATATTATGCGGCCGCGGAAATCCCTTGAGCGGCCGCATGAAATTGTGCGGTCTGCAAAATGAAGAGTCAAAGAGTTGATTTCAAGCCAAACTCAAGCAAGTGCGAACCGCGTCACTTTTAAGTGGCCACATAATCTTGAGCGTGACCGCACTTGGAATTATGCAGTCCGTAAAATCCAGCTCAACCCAGATCAAAAGAGAAAAATGCGGACTGCATCAAAATTATACGGCCGCGAAAGCAAGAGCACGGCCGCACTCAGAATTATGCGGCCACACAACCTCCATTGGGGCAATTTTGTCAGATATTTTTAGCTTAGTATAAATAGAACTTTTTGTCATTTTTAGGTTATGTTATATTTTGTATGAGCACGTGAGACAGCTGAGCTTTCTATTTTCGGAAATTTAGTACTAGATTCATCTCTTAACATTAGATTTTCATTCCATAAATTAATATTATGGCTTTTATCTTCATTTCATCTTTAATTTTTGTTATTTCCATGAGTAGTTAAACCCATAGCTAGGGTTTTGGCCCAACCCTTGTGTGGGTATTCAATGGGTATTTGATTTTAGGGCTTGAATGTGAATGAGTTAGTTATATTTAGCGTAGTTCTTGCTAAAATATAGAATTAATGGTTGCAAACATTGATTCATGCCTTTTTGACTTAATCTCTACTGAGAAAGAGGGACTAAGTCTAGAACAACTAGGCTAACAAGGAATTGGGCTGAACTCAAGAAATTGGTAGCTCCAATTAAAGGGTTAAAACTAGAGATAGTAATACCCGACTCGAGCTAATATCACTAGATTTGTATGAATACCCATTTGGCTTGAGAAAGCCAAATTGGGCAAAATTCACTCAAACTACCGAGAGGTATAGAGTGAGTACTCGGGTGTAATAGCTATATTACGATCCCAACTAATCAAGCTTGACCTAGATTTCGCTACCCCTTAGATATCCACCTAGGTGGAAGTCACGACCCTAGTCTCTTTAAACACTTGGAAACCAACAACAAAAATTATTGTCCTTAGTTTCAATCATTGCAATCTTTAGAGTAAAAATAGAAGTAGAAATCAAACCCATATTTGTGGATGTGTAGTTAAACTCAACGCCCGCATCTATCTCAGATATAAACCTAATTCCAATAATTAACTACTTGTGGATTCGATCCTAACCTAGTTGGGTTAAAACTGCATCAACCACCATCGCTACTCAATAGTAGTGTAGGCTTGGACCCGATCAATTTTTTGCGCCGTTGCCAGAGAGTTAGATGGTCTTAGCTATATATCTAAGTATTTGTGTGTGTTTACCTTGAAAATGGTAATTATAATTAAATTTGATTTTGTGGTTCTAAAAATACGTGATTTATTTTTATGCTAGTTGTTAGGCAGTAGGTGTTAAGTGTGAGACCAGAAAATAAGATGATGTTCTACACGTCAATACCACACAAGAGGGGGGGGGTGATTTGTGCGGTACCTAATTTTCGCACTAGAAGAACCTGTTTCTTCTAGATGTACTTACTATGACTGTTTGCGGAATTAAGAGTGCATAAAATAAAGAACACGGAGATTTTTACGTGGAAAACACCTGGCTCAAAAGGTGAAAAAACCATGACCTACTACTCAGTAGGATTTTCACAAACTTCCACTAAAATCACAGAGCCAAAACAGCATTTACAAAACTCTTGTAAACCTAAGGATTAAACTCTAATCCCAGTGTGGCACACAGCCTCAACTGCTACGACACTTTCAAGTTAACTCTAACTTGAATACTCAAAGTACCTAATACAATTGCTTCTATGAAAGCTGAAAGGTACAACTTTAAAAACACCTACTACAATTGAACTAGAATTAAAAAAAAGACACAATAGAATTGGTTCTTCTATCTTGTCCAAGTAGCTTCAGGAATGCACACTTGAATCTCACGTAAATTGCTTGCAAAAAGCTTTGTTATTTTGCTCTTCAATTTAGTTTCACTTCTGCGTTTGTGCAATCCCTGTAAAAGAGAACAATCATTATTATTTATATAGTTAGTAATCAGAGTTTGATTAAAACTCGAATTGCTGATCCTTCATCAAATTCGAGTCCTAGAACAATTCAAACTCCAATCCTTATTCTTGATCCGGATGTAGTTCTCTTCACATAAGGAGACTTCAACTCCTTATCCTATGCAACCTTTTCGATCAACTCAGAAGATATTGTTGTTGACCCTTGAGACTTATCTTCACACGTATGTCACATGTATAAATATATCAACACTGTGTCTGTCTCACATGATGGACCTGGTTCATGACTGAGTTCATTTTGTCATTCTTCAAAACATCATCTGAACTTGGGCCAACAAATTCCCCCTTTTTGATGATGACAAACTCTGTGCTTTTATTGATGAGAGACCCTGTCGAACTCAGCTTAATAATCACACATTAATTTAACTTATCATTAAGGACCAGGTTTAATCAGGTTATATATCACTTTATTATCAGAATACAAAGTAAAGCACAATATCTCTTCCCCCTTTTGGCATCATCGAAAAGTTGCATATTATATGAATCCTAGATATTAATTATTACTCATGGCCACTGGGCCAACTGCAAGTGAAAACATGATTCGACTAATCAATAATCAACTTCACAAGAAATTTAGCTATTAAGATCAGAAGTTTCATAGAACAAGAGAAAACAAATCACATTATCATTGATAAGGAGGTGTTTCTACAAAACATACCACAAAAAGAAAAACAAACATCCAACCATGAGCAAAAAAAAAACGGAGAAAAGTCCCGAATCTGGGTCACTGAGGGGTTTTCTAAACTGGTTCTAGGTCTTGGAGGAACTAGAGGGTTGGGATTGAAGAAGTTTAAGCATTGTTTGGAGCATCCCTTCACTCTTTTCCTTTTCCTTTGCTAGCTCAGCTTTGAGGCCATTTCTTTCACTTTCTAGTTCAACAATGCGAGCCTGGAGCCTAGCAATTTCTGCATCTTTTGTTTCACACTAGAACTAATGCCCTAACTTTGCTGTTCACAGGAGTCTTCAAGGATGAACCAGGTTAACCTGGGGTTACACTTAGCAGATAGTCACAAGCCTGCAGAGTTTTGATTCCAAAGTGCTCTTTGCTGGAGGCCATCTCCCGCTTTTTCAATGGCACATCTAACTTGGCCAAGACAGTTGTCAGTATAAACCCATAAGGGGTGGCATGGGCCTTGGAGCCATTGATGACTCTATCCAGCAGCTTGACAATGAAAGCATCCATATAATTTGCAGTGTGCCTTCTCTCCTGTCTAGGCAGCAAACACTTGTTCACAAACTCAAAAAGCACCTTGTGCTCAGGCTTCATCTCACTCTTTTGCACAAACCTAGCCTCAGGCACTTCTTCAGCAGACTTGGTATCACAGAAATTTCTGGTGATTTGGAGAGCAGAAGGGAGAGAATCTAGACAAGGCCACCTTTGCCTAGTATAGTCATCATAGCCCTTACAGGGTATGTCTAGAATTCTGCCCAATTTAGGTGCGTCAAACTGCACCTCTACTCCCCTCACCAAGCTTGTAACAACCCCATTCACCACCGTGGCATTTGCCATAAACTCGATCGGCTCTTTCCTTGCCAGCCTGCCATCCAGTTGAAGAACCATGTCCTTCCACCCCTGTGCATTCAGGGCATCAACCAATCTTTTCATGCCTGGCTCCTCCAGGTCTTTCAGAATTCTTCCTTTCAATATCTTTCTCCTGCCAAAAAGGACAAATCTGTCCTATTCTTTTTCAGATTCCTCTTCTTCTTCCTCCCCACTCCATGCTTCTTCTTCTTCAGGAACTTTCACTTGTTTTCCTTTGACTGCAGACCTGGTTCTTTTTGCCAGGGAGGGTTCAGCAGATACATATTCTGAAGACTTCTTGGTAGAAGTCTTGGATCTCTTTGGTGTTGGAGTGGGAACCTCCTCAGTTGTACCTCTTTCCTGATGGACCAATTCCATCTCCTCCTCCTCTTCTTCTGCAGCCACAGAACTTTCCACAACTTTAGCTTTTCGCTTTTCCTTCTTCTTTTTCTTGCTTGCCTCTAAGGCTTTCTGCAACTCAGCCTCACTTTGCTTTACCCTGCTTCTAGTAGCTTTCACCTTTGG